>NC_051233.1:34560448-34607948 GCF_015220715.1 Pygocentrus nattereri | reverse complement strand
TAAAACAGCGTCTCAGTTATCAGGCAGTGAATTCAGAACCAGTTCATGTAGGAACTTTCTGTGAGGAGCTTTTAGAGGGACGTCTGGTTCCTATCACCACCACTGTGAGGAGCTTTTAGAAGGGGACGCCTGGTTCCCATCACCACCACTGTGAGGAGCTTTTAGAGGGGACGTCTGGTTCCCATCACCACCACTGTGAGGAGCTTTTAGAGGGGGACGTCTGGTTCCCATCACCACCACTGTGAGGAGCTTTTAGAGGGGGACGTCTGGTTCCTATCACCAGGAATGGGCGAGTAGCGAAGTAGCAGACGGACTCATGCTGCCCCATGCACTGACCACCCCTTACTACAGGCTTGACTCAGGGGTCGCAAATGAAATGTTCAGAAGAGCCGTTTTTCCTTTCAGCAAAAATCAAACCACCTGAGGAGGCACGATGACATCTGTCCGTTTCACTGTCTCGGCTGTAAGTCTGTCCCAAACCCAGACTCTGGTCTGCTTTAACCTTGAGCCGCTTTTCTCGCATGTCAGGAAGCTTCTCTGCGAGTTTCTGTAATTGTCTCTCAATGTTCGACTTTTTACAAGGCTCAATTCGCTTCTCGTCCTCCAGCTTCCCGTCCTCCAGCCTCTCATTCAAATTGTCCCATTCCAACTTAAATAATGCCTGAGGTGCCAGATTGCGCCAATTAAGGTGGAGCAGGACAATTCAAACAAGAAGCCGGAGAAGCAACTTCAGTTTCGCAAGTCACTGCAGATTAAACATATCAGGGAACCAGAGTGATTATAAATGTGAAGTCCATTCGTCTCCAGACGATCGACCTGTTTCATTCTCTGCACTGCTGTGTGTCCAGCAGTCTGTGCTCAGTCCTTAGCGTTAAAGGGTGAATTAGCAGCTCTGCTTTAACTCCATCAGCTCTGCAGAACTGGAGCGATTATTCAGGCCTGATTCACCCCAAACAGAGTCAAGAGTCACTGATGAGGATTTTGAGGTGTTGCTGAAGCTTAATAAAATCTCTGAATGTCGTGTCTGTATTTACACCGGTCAGACATTCTGACCACCTCCTTGTTTCTATACTCATTTTTAAGCATTGTGTCCACTCACTGTCCACTCTATTAGACACACCTGCGTTGTCGGTCCACCTTGTAGATGTGAGATACACCTCAGGGTTGTACACAAGATTATGATATATAGCCTACAAATTAAAGCACTCTGGAAAATGCTTAAAGTCATATTGCTGCACAGTTTGTGTTGGTCATCCTCTAGTCCTTCACGCTGCCCACAGGACGCTGTTGGCTGGATATTTTTGGTTGGTGGACTATTCTCAGTCCAGCTGCGACACTGAGGTGTTTAAAACTCCAGAGAGGAAGAGGAGACAGGAAGAGGAAGAGACAGGAAGACGCTATGCTGTAGTAACGCAGACCTCAACGCGAACCTCGGCAATATTGTGCAAGGCAGCAAGTCAGTAATCTATAAACCACATGGATTAGTTTTCTTAGCCAACACAGTTATAAAACAACTTTAAAAGCTATAAAGTTTATATTAATAAGCTACTCACTACCAGAAGTACACTGGAGGACGGTGAAGAAGATCTGGACAGTCTGCAAGCTTACATCGACGAGTGTTTCGACCGAGTCGTAATGGGAAAACCAACCAACACTCTGTCCAGCAGCAAAGGAGCTCCATCCACCAAGAGGAGTCGCCCAGAAGATTCACCAGGGGCTTCTTCTCAGTCCAGCGAAGTGGCGGACATTTTGGAGTCCATTGATAAGAAGCTGTCCAGTTTCGACGCTCGCCTCTCCATTTTGGAAATTCTTCACAAGGAGTTTCAGGCTCTCCGGGAGTCGGTAGAGTTCAGCCAACAGCAGGTGGAAGCACTCGCTGTGGAGAACGCCGCTCTCAGAGAGTCGGTGAATTCCCTCACCAAGGGAATGACCCGGCTCTCGGAGGAGAATAAAAAAATCAGGGAAGCCGTCACTGAGCTCCAGGCCCGCAGCATGAGGGACAACCTCGTGTTTTTGGGTCTACCGGAGAAATCGGAAGAAAACCCGGAAACGACAATGAAGGAGTTTTTGCAATCCTACCTGAAGCTCCCGGAAGACACTGTTAAAACCATCAACTTCGATCGTGTCCACCGAATAGGAGCTAAGCGACCCGGGGCACACAGACCCAGACCAATCGTAGCCAAATTCGAACGTTTCAAGCAGAAAGAGCTGGTGAAGAGCCGCGGACGGGAGCTGAGAGGAACGGACTTCAGCGTCAACGATCAGTTTCCTAAAGAGATCCTGGAGCGACGCAAAATCCTGTTCCCTCTCCGGAAAAAACATATCCAAGAAGGTTGACGAGCTATCATCGCGGTGGACAAACTCTATATAAACGGACAGCTCTATCGCGACCAGAAAACCACGCCATGGCTATACTGATCAGGTGACCTGTGTATACAAACGCCTTTTTTCTCTATCTTCTTTGTTTTGTTTTTTTTCTTTTTTACATGTCTGTATATAACAATTAATGCCGGTTCAGTCAGCATAGTGGACTTTATGTTAAGTAATTATTATTATTTTTATTATTATTTTATTTTTTTATTTTATTTTTTTTTTCTTTTTTTTCCCTCATTCTTTTGCTATATTTGTCACTTTGGAGCACCCTTTCCTTTCCTTTTCTTTCTGCATCCAACATGTTTGCTACACAACACACACAATGCTATACAGGACACACAACATGCAATGTACACTCACATACACATCCACACACACACACATCTTCAGTGAGCACGCAACACTTTCTCGATTAATTTCAATATGAGCACACTGAGGTTTGTTTCATGGAATGTGCGTGGAGTTGGTTCAAGGGAGAAGAAGGTGAAAATTATTAACCGGTTAAACGACTTACAGGCTGACATTGTGTTCCTACAGGAGACACATGTGTCCAGAACATCTGCACACACACTCTCCTCTTCACAGTTTCCTCATATGTACTCAGCCTGTTACAACTCTAAACAAAGAGGTGTAGCTATATTAATTAACAAAAGGATAAACTTCTCTATTAGAAACACGATGTCAGACCCCGAAGGCAGATTTATAATACTTAATCTATCTATTCAGAATATAGATTTATGTATTGCCAGTATATATGGACCAAATGTTGATGATCCCTCCTTCTTTCATACCTTCTTCACCTCACTTGCTGATCTCTCTGACACCACAATTGTAATAGGAGGGGACTTCAACCTGGTACTTAATGCAGAGATTGACAGGCTCAGTACAGCAGTGAGTCAAAGAAACTGGCAGTCTGCAGACATTCTTAAACAATACATGAAGGATTTTGGTCTTTGCGATGCTTGGCGCTCACATCACCCCACTCTGAGAGATTATAGTCTTTTCTCACAAGTACATCACTCCCACTCCCGCTTGGATTACTTTTTAGTCAGTAGCTCCATGATGACGGAAATCACAGACACTCAGATACATCCTATCACTATTAGTGATCACGCACCTGTATCTGTGTCTCTGACACAGAAACGAGTTACACCACGAGGAATCACGTGACGCGCTCATGGGTCCGCACGCATGTTGACGGCGCTCCGCGACCCCAGCCCTTTTTAGTGGATTTATTTTCATGTATATTCATTTTGGCACTATTTTCGGACGATAAAACTGACTCTCCTTCATGGCCTCCACTCGAAAACAGCTTAACCTGACTCCAACGTCCTCTCCAACAAAGAAGAAACCGAAACAAAACGACTCCGCGGATCAAGCTAACATGGCGCCTACAGCGGACACCATAGCCAAACTGGAGAGCATCCTGAAAAATGAGTTAGCAGCTTTGAGGGCGGACTTCTCCTCTCATATGAGCACAGTTCATTCGATGTGTTCGAAATTCGACCAGTTAATGGGCGAACAGAGAGTACAGAAGAAAACCCTCAACGATCATGCTCGCCGACTGGAAGGTCTCGAGCAACAGGTGGTGGACCTGCAGGACCGCAGCAGGCGCAATAATCTCCGGTTAGTGGGGCTACCTGAGGGAGCCGAAAAGGACGACCCGGTAGGCTCCATCAGGCGGTCGCTACAGCAGTGGTTCCCATCGCTAACGGGTAAAGAACTGGAAGTCGACCGGGCTCATCGCATATACAGCAAGACAAGCACTGACCGGCAGAAACCGAGAATCTTCATGTTCAAGCTCCTCCGCTACGGAGATAGAGATCTGATCCTACGCGAAGCGAGGAAGCACGGGCCGGTAAGATTCAATGGCGGATCCACGCTTAGCTTCTTCCCTGACTTTTCTCCTTTTACGGCCAAGAAGCGGAGCTCCTTTACCGCGGTTCAGAGGGAGATGAGAGAGGCAGGCATTCAGAACTTTCTCATTTATCCAGCGACTTTGAAGGTCTTAATCAACGGAGAAGTTAAATTGCTGAATGATCCAGAAGAAGCCCGCAAGCTTCTCGACTCTCACCTCCGACCGATCGATTCAGATATGGAGGCCCCTTAAGTCTGTACACAACACCGCAATTTGAGAGGTAGCTGTGACTGAGGGTTTGTTTTCGGTTTGCTAACCATGTGTCGGGGACCAGTAGGTAGAAACTCGAGTGGTTTGTATAATTCCTGTTACCCCATTGTTCCGACATGTTTCACCCGCTGTTAATGTGACTTGTTAAAATAGAGCGGTTTTCATGTTTTCAATTTGTATCAGTGGATGCCTTTACTACCTTGTTTGTATAATTGCTGATAAAGCAAAAGGGCTGGGGTCAGCGTCCTTGATGTGTATAGACCAATGTGGTTGCCACGGATTGCTGAAGGGGAGGGAGGCATACCTGGGCTATTAGTCTGTCCAGGCTGCAGTAGTTTTATGGGATGGGTTTTCTTTGGGATTCTGTTGTTATTGGGGTGGGTTTGGGGGAGGGTTCCTGACAGACTCCAGTTTAATTATGTAGTTTGTTCTACTTGTGCTTTCTGGGAAGCGGTCATGTTTACGGTGCAGTTAATATTCGATAGCTATGACTGACTTAAATATCCTAAGCTGGAATGTTAACGGTCTGAACGACGCTCATAAGCGTACGAGCTGCTTAGAATTACTGAGACGGAAAAAGATTGATTTAGCCCTAATTCAAGAATCACATCTAAAAGAAGAAGATGTTTACAGATGCAATAATACATTTTATGAAGTGATTTCTCACTCTGCTGCGGGCAGTAAAACTAGGGGAGCGATGATTATGATACGTAGAACATTACAGATCTCTATATTGGAGAAAGGCGGTGATACTGAGGGTAGAATAGCTCACATTAAGACTTTGGTCGCTAATAGAAAGATTGCGTTCTTGTCTGTTTATGCCCCCTCCACTGGAGATCCAAGTTTCTATTCTACGTTATCTGCTTATCTTTTGAACTTGTCAGACTGTGAGGTGGTGCTAGGGGCAGATATGAATGCAGTTATGTCGCACAACTTAGATCGGTCCGGAGAAAATGAATCTTATTTGCAGAAGATGTGTGCAGATAAACTCAGACAGTGCATATTTTCATCCTCTCTAGTAGATTGTTGGCGCTCTCTAAACCCATCCCTGAAGAAATATACATTTTTGTCGTCTAGGCATAGGACATACTCTCGAATAGACTATATGTTTATATCTAGAACTCTTCTTCCATTAGCTCCCATGGCTGATATTTGGGTTATGACTCTTTCAGACCATAATAGTAACTTTCTTAGACTAGTTATAACGCCTAAGCCACCACGGGCACCACGTTGGCGCTTTAATACCAAATTATTACAAGATAAAGATTACTGTGCACAGTTCAAAAATGAATTAAAGGAGTTTATTACAATAAATCAGGGCTCGGTGGATGATCCACGTATACTCTGGGATGCGGTAAAGGGTCTCATCAGAAATAATTCAATATCGTATGCTTCATGGAATAATAAACAACGCCTTAAAAAGATATCTGATCTGGAAGCGCAGTTAACATCTCTAGAGAACTCTAATCAGACTCTATATTCGGACGATATAGTAAAAGAAATTTTTGTTATAAAGCAAGAACTCAATCAGTTACTTAGACATAAGGCAGAATTTCTTATACAAAGATCAAGGCAAAATTATTACTTTCATGGAAGTAGGCCAAGCCACTTACTGGCTCTGAGATTGCGTAGTAACGAGAAATTTGCTAATATTTCGGCTATTAAATCTACATCCGGTGAGATCATGTCGGACGAAGCCGATATTAATGAAACATTCCGGTCTTTCTACTCAGAACTATACACATCTGAAGTAAACTCAAAAAATGACGCCACCTTATCCTTTCTTTCCTCCCTTAACCTACCACACATCACAGACTCTGAGGCAAATTCACTAGCTGAACCAATAACTCTCGACGAATTAAAATCTGCACTTCAAGGTATGAATAAAGGCAAGTCACCCGGTCTAGATGGAATCCCCAACGAATTTTATTTAACTTTCTGGACTGAGTTGGGCCCTCTTCTATTAGAAATGATTCTATATTCCATTGAAAAAGGTTTTTTTCGTCAACAAGTTAACATGGCTGTTATATCTGTTCTTCTAAAGAAGGATAAAGATCCTACTTCATGTGCTAGCTATCGCCCACTTTCCTTAATAGGCTCTGACATAAAATTATATGCTAAAGTTCTGGCTTGCCGATTAGAGACATATATGACTAAATTGGTCCAGCAAGATCAAACTGGTTTCATTAAATCGCGTAACGCTTCAGACAATCTTAGGCGCTTACTACATATTATTCACTCCTCGGAACAAACAGATTCCCATCATGCAGTTTTTTCCTTAGATGCTCTTAAAGCGTTTGATAGGCTTGAATGGAATTATTTATGGCTGGTCTTAGAAAAAATGGGGCTCGGGTCGAATTTTATTGACATGATTAAAGTTCTGTATTTCAATCCAACAGCAGTTATTTTAACAGGACGAACTTGCTCACAACCATTTCAGTTAAGTAGAGGGACCCGTCAGGGCTGCCCCCTCTCTCCTCTACTATTTGCTTTGTCCCTTGAACCCCTCGCACAGGCCGTCCGCCAGTCGACATTGATCTCACCGATAATTATTAACAACACGCTTCATCACATATCCCTATATGCAGACGATATTTTATTATATGTGGATAAACCAAACAGCTCCATCACTCATATATTGACCCTCTTTGACAATTTTAGTCTTTTCTCTGGGTATAAGATTAATTGGAATAAGTCTTGTTTTCTTCCAATTAATTTCGACCCTAGTGCTGAGAAACTTCCTAGTATTATCCCGGTTGTCACCTCCTTTAAATATCTTGGAATAAAAATTTTCCCGTCTTTAACTGACGTTGCGGCGAAAAATTTTAATGGCATCTTATCTAAGATAGACGCCGATCTCTCTAATTGGTCTCATTTTCCTAATTCCCTGCATGCACGTGTCTCTGCAGTTAAGATGAATGTCCTTCCTCGCATTAATTTTTATTCATATATGATCCCTCTTTCTCCGCCAGTTGGGTTCTGGGATAAACTTAAATCTAAATTGTCTCATTATATCTGGAATGGGAAACGGCCACGCATCAAACAGTCAACTCTTCAGCGTAGTAAACTGGAGGGAGGCCTCTCTCTACCAAATTTTAAACTATACGCCCAA
This sequence comes from Pygocentrus nattereri, assembly GCF_015220715.1. Classification (NCBI taxonomy): domain Eukaryota; kingdom Metazoa; phylum Chordata; class Actinopteri; order Characiformes; family Serrasalmidae; genus Pygocentrus; species Pygocentrus nattereri. The sequence goes on along the minus strand of NC_051233.1, from coordinate 34,600,335 downwards.
GCCTTTGTTCTACGTCCACTGGCAGTGTGGTTTAACTCAAATCTCTGTACCTCATGGCGACCCATCGAAGAAACGCTTGTTGCACCACACACCCTTGAGGACTTGTTATTTAGTGGCATATCTATTAGACAATGTAAGCTACGCTTTGGCCCCATAATATCATATTTGATATCCACATGGAGAGCCGTCGAGAAAATGACTGGATCAGTTGTTAAATGGCATCGGCATTCCCCGCTTTTCCGCAATTATAATCTTCTCTCCGCTAATGCTCCCTTATGCTGCCCGCAGTGGTCTCAGAAGCACATTAAAAAAATTTGTGATTTATACAATGATGAAGGCCTAAAATCTTTTCACGACCTTCAATCTCAATTTAACATACCAGCTACTTCTTTTTTTATGTATTTACGCATTAGATCAGTACTCCACGCAAATGGGATTCTAGCTAACGCCAATCTACCCATACACCCTTTGCGTAAACTAATTTTGCAGAGTGACCTTACCCCGAATTCAGTATCCAACATTTATTCCTTTCTACTAAAATCTACTTATACTGCTCTGGGTATTATCCCAATATGGGAAAAAGACCTAGACACAGATTTACAAGACACCCCGACTGAACATATCTGGGGTCTAACATTTATATCCTCTAAAAACCCGAATCATCAAGTAATTCATTGGAAATTTATACATAGAGCATACTTAACTCCTTTAAAGCGATATCATATGCACCTGACCAGCTCTCCCCTGTGTGATTCATGTTCCCTAGGGGAACTAGGGACTTTTATGCACTATTTTTGGTACTGTCCATCACTATCAGCATTCTGGAATCAGTTTACATCTGACACATCAGAGTTGATTGAGAAAGACTTCCTTTTAACTCCGGACTTATTCTTTCTAAACAACATCTCAAGCCTCAACTTGTCACTATGGCAGAGAAATCTACTGCTTGCAGCTCTTACCGCGGCAAAACTTCTACTGACCAAACGCTGGAACCCTACATGTAAGCTACACAGAACTGCTTGGATTCAAACCTTATTGGACATAATATCTATGGAACTTTCTACAGCTCGTATACACGGGGCTAAGGCCAGGACTCTGGGAAGATGGCATGACGCCTTTGAGAAGGTGAAACTGCTTCTTTTGCACAAGTGAACTCTCAAGACTCTGGAGATTGATGGCAGCAATGTTCTCTTATATGTGACTGTATATTGATTTGTTTGGGGGGGGGGTCTGTCAGTAGGGGAGGTGGGAACCAGGAGGGTTGGGGAAAAAAAAAGGAAAAGAAACAATAAAACAATTGTTCACAAAAAAGAAACGAGTTACACCACCAACTAGGAACTGGAGATTTAATACATCATTACTTAAAGAACAAGATTTCATTAATTATTTTAAACGAGAGTGGGCTATATACTTAGAACAAAATAATCTGCCGGAAATATCGCCATGTGTTCTATGGGAAGCAGGAAAGGCAGTAATGCGGGGTAAAATAATTTCTTACTGCGCACATAAGAAAAATAAAGAAAAAACACTTACAGTGCCCTCCATAATTATTGGCACCCCTGGTTAAGATGTGTTCTTTAGCTTCTAATAAATTGAGGGTTTTTTTAAATAATATAGGACCACGATGGAAAAAAGAGCAAAATCCAACCTTTATCTCAAGTGCATTTATTCAGTAGGAAAAAAATCCCACATTAAGAAATAATTGTTTAACATCAAATAATGTGTGCCACAATTATTAGCACCCCTGATGTTAATACTTTGTACAACCCCCCTTTGCCAACAAAACAGCACCTAATCTTCTCCTATAATGTTTCACAAGATGGGAGAACACAGAAAGAGGTATCTTCGACCATTCCTCTTTGCACAATCTCTCTAAATCATCCAGCGACCTGGGTCCTCTCCTCTGCACTCTCCTCTTCAGCTCACCCCACAGGTTTTCAATGGGGTTAAGGTCTGGGGACTGAGATGGCCATGGGAGGAGCTTGATTCTGTGTGTGGTCAACCATTTCTGTGTAGATCTTGCCATATGTTTAGGGTCATTATCTTGCTGAAAGACCCAGTGACGACCCATCTTCAGCTTTCGGGCAGAAGCCACCAGATTTTGTTTTAAAATGTCCTGGTATTTCAAAGCATTCATGATGCCATGCACCCTAACAAGGTTCCCTGGGCCTTTGGAAGAAAAGCAGGCCCACAGCATCACTGATCCTCCCCCGTATTTCACAGTGGGCATGAGGTGCTTTTCTGCATACTCAGCTCTTGTGTTACGCCAGACCCACTTACAGCATTTGTTGCCAAAAAGCTCTATCTTTGTTTCATCTGACCAAAGCACACGGTCCCAGTTGAAGTCCCAGTACTGCTTAGCAAACTCCAAACGTTTACGTTTATGATTGTGAGTGAGAAAAGGTTTTTTCCGTGCATGCCTCCCAAACAGCTTGTTGGCGTGTAGATAGCGTCTGATGGTTGTTTTGGAGACTTCGTGACCCCAAGATGCTACCATTTGTTGCAGTTCCGTAACAGTGAGCTTTGGAGAACTTTTTATTTCTCTTATCATCCTCCTCACTGTGCGTGGTGGCAAAATAAACTTGCGTCCTCGTTCAGACTTGTTTACCACTGTTCCAGTTGTTTTAAACTTCTTAATAATTCCTCTGACAGTAGATACGGACAGGTGTAGGTGAGTGGCTATTTTCTTGTAGCCATTGCCTGACCTGTGAAGGTCAACACACATCTGCCTTACTTGAATGCTATGTTCCTTTGTCTTTCCCATGTTGAAGAGAAATGGCCTCTGTGTCACGTCATAATTATACCCCAGGGAAACAGGAAGTTGTGAATTGCTAATTAAATGTTCCTACATACTTTGATTAACTTCGTAAACTACTGTAGAAGTGACAGAAATTCTTTAATTACATTTATTTCCTAAGAATTGTTAGGGGTGCCAATAATTGTGGAACAGGTGATTTTATGAAGAAAAATTATTTCTTAGTCAGGGATTTTATTTTCCCCCTAAAACTCTACTTGAGTTAAAGGTTACATTTTTCTACAATTTTCAGTGTGACAGTATGTTTCCACAATAAAAACTGAATTTATTTTAAGGCTTTTGACACATCTTAACCAGGGGTGCCAATAATTATGGAGGGCACTGTAAATTAGAATTGGAACAGAAAATTAAATCTTTAGAAAATGCCTATGCTGCATCACCACAAGAAAACATAATTAACAGCCTGAGGAAACTTAAATTGGAATTAAATGAAATACTTGATAAGAAGACACAATTTATGTTGCAGAGGTTGCGTCTGGAAAACTTTGAACATGGAAATAAATCTGGAAAATTCCTGGCCAATCAGTTAAAACTGAATAAAGAAAAAACAGCAATTCACTCTATTAAAGACTCGGTCGGTAATATTACTCATGACCCACAACAAATAAATAACTCCTTTAAAGACTTTTATGAAGCCTTATACTCATCACAGATTAATCCATCTGATGCTGAAATTGAAGAATTTCTTAATGACATAAATCTTCCTAAATTAAATGAGGATCAGATTACAACTCTTGATTCACCGTTTTCATCATCTGAATTCTGTAAGGCAATACAGCACCTTCCAAATAATAAAGCCCCAGGCCCAGACGGGTTCCCAGCAGAATTCTATAAAGAATTCTGGCCTGTGTTAGAACCTACTTTTTTCAGGATGGTGACTCAAATCAAGAATAACCACACAATCTCTCCAAACATGAACTCGGCCAACATTAGCCTGCTTCTTAAACCAGGCAAAGACCCAACACTTCCATCTAGCTATCGCCCGATCTCTCTTATTAATGTAGACCTTAAAATTATTTGCAAAGTTCTCGCAAGAAGATTAGAAAAAATTACTCCATATATTATACATTCGGACCAAACAGGTTTTATCAAGGGCCGGCACTCGGCCGATAACACACGCCGACTAATAAATATAATAGACTACTGTTCCATTAACAAATTAGAAAAAATAGTCGTCTCTTTAGATGCAGAGAAAGCATTCGACAGGGTAAATTGGAAATTTTTGTTAGCAGTTCTACATAAATTTGGATTTGGCCCATCCTTTATAAACTGGATCGAAACATTATACAGCTCTCCAAATGCACGGGTTAGGACAAATGATCTTATCTCACAAAGCTTCAGTCTGCAGAGGGGAACTAGACAAGGTTGCCCACTCTCTCCCTCAATGTTTATCATCTTCATTGAGCCACTAGCAGCAAAAATCAGACAGAATGTAAACATCAAAGGAATCCAAACAGAAAATACAGACCATAAAATAAGCCTTTATGCTGATGATGTATTACTTTTCCTCGGGAACTCAAACCGCTCTTCTAAAGACAATCACACTTATAGATAAGTTCTCATCTGTATCAGATTACTCCATTAATTGGAGTAAATCAACAGTTTTGCCTCTGAATTGTAAATTTCAGAACATCATAACTACATCACTACAGTCGGGCAACATTAGATATCTAGGTATAAATTTTTCTCCCAGGCTGTTAGATCTGGTACGTCTGAACCATATTCCTCTACTAAAAACAATAGAGGACGATCTCAAACGTTGGAACTCTCTACCTATATCTCTCATGGGGAGAGTTGCCACAATAAAAATGATGATTCTGCCTAAAGTAAATTATCTGTTCTTAATGATCCCTAATAAACCTTCTATTGCTTGGTTTAAATCGCTAGACTCATATATTTCTAAATTTTTATGGAAAAGTAAAACATCTAGAATAAGCTTGAAGACTTTACAAAAGCTAATTTTTATCACTATTTTTTAGCCAATAGACTACAGTATGTTTCAAGGTGGATGAAATCAAACCGTTCAGACAGCCCATGGCTGGATCTGGAACAAACACTCTGTGGGAAATTGAAAATATCTGACTTACCTCTCATTAGCTCCAGCATTAAACATTACAATTGCTTTAAAAGCCTTACAATAAGCACCACCCTGATAGCCTGGTGGGAATTCTTAAAGATGGCTAAGTCTTCACTAATCCCTTGTAAATTAACACCCATTTGGAACAATCCCGATATATGTCGGAAAAAGACAGTACTGAATTTTTCAGAATGGCAAGAAAAAGGAATAAATAATTTAGAACATGTTATTCATGATGGGACCTTTATTTCATTTGAAGATCTTATTTTAAAATATGAAATTAGCAGTAGCAAATTTCTGGAATATCACCAATTGAGGTCCATCATACAGGCAAGATTTAATCTAAGTAATCTAAATCTAGAAATCCCTGTGTGGATAACAGACTTTCTAAACCTCTATACCCCTAAACTGTTATCAAAAATATACAAGTTATTATTAAAAATTAATGATTCAATATCCCTTCCAATTACAAAATGGGAGAGAGATCTTTCCATCATCCCAGATGAAAACTTCTGGACACAGATATGTCTAAATACTTTTAAAATGACTAAAAATCCAAATTTACAACTTATACAATACAAAACTCTCCATAGAATACATTATACAGGGCACAGAATGTTCCAAATGGGCCTCAGAGAAACAAATATATGCACTAACTGTACAGGTAATTATACTGAAAATTATATGCATGCTATATGGTCTTGCATGCCTGTTCAGAGATTTTGGCAGACGATATGTGAAGACTTATCCACATGGTTCCATTGTGATATCCAAGTCTCACCAAAACTGATGAAATTTGGGTGTCTGATGGCTCTTGGACTGGAGATGGGGGCTGCCGCTCTGCGGTTTCTGTGTGCGGGCCCTGTTGTTGATGGTGGGGGGCCTGGATGTGTGCGCTCACGGTCTTGGGGTGGGGACCTGGGGACCCGTGGGGGTGGGTGCTGGCCCCGTCCGGGGGGCTGGCCTCCTCTGTGTGGGCCGGGGTGCGGGGTCGGGGGCCTTGGCGCCTGGGGTCGCCCGTCCCCCGTTTGGGCTCCTCCCTGCGCTGGAGGGGTCTGTGCCCCCCTGGGCGCACCGCCGGGTGGTGGGGGGTCTGGGGCGCGCCGGGGTGTCTGTCTGGCATTCCAGGATTCTGGGAGGAGGGGTGGGGCACTCAAGTAGGGGGACAACCACATAGGGCCGGTTGGTTCTGGACCCAGGACCACTGTGTTTGCGTGTATATGGGTGTGTGTGAAGTTTGTGCGGGTGAGTGTGTTTGTGTTGGTATGTATGTGTGTGTGTTTGTATTGTAATTGTGAGTATGTGTATTGTAATCGTGAGTATGTGTATTGTAATCGTGAGTATGTGTATTGTAACCGTGAGTATGTGTATGTGTGATAATTGTTGTCTCTTGTGTGCGTGTGGGTGTGTATGTTTTGTGCTGTGTCAGCTGTGTGGGCGGGCTCCGGCCTGGAGCGCGGTGGTGTCCTGGGGGCGTGGCCGCTTCGGGCCCTGGGCCGGCCTTCCCTGCGCCGCGGCCGGGTGTAGGAAACCGGGGTGCCTAGTGAGCTAGCGCCAGCTGGCTCTCTTCCTCCGAGGGGTAGTTCTCTGCCTCTCGGTCTTTCTTATCCTGACCCTTCCCCTCCTCCCACTCAGTCAAACATCACACTACACATGGGGGTTCTGGGGGAGGGGGGCCCATGCTGCAGTGAGTAGGGCCACCTACCTGGCTCTGCTCGCTGTGATGCGTGATGTCCCACTCCTCCCCTTTTTTCCCCCCCTTACAATGACACATTTCATGACACAGTACAGTACACACAGGGCTTTGGGGGGCAGGTGTCACTCAGTGGATGGTGGGTGGCGCTGCTGAGGTGGCCTCACCTATCTGCTCACTGCTACCTGCCCCTCAATTTTATTTACACATTAGACATTGAGGGCCTTGGGGGGCAGCGTGGCAGTGTGCTGTTATTCAGTACTACATTGCCTCTGTCCCTCCAATTTTAATTGCACTGTAGCTCACACACATTCTTTTCATTTCACACACATATTGAGTGTGTGGGGGGGGGGGGTGGGCGGGTCCTCTCACACCCCGGTTTGGTGCACGCTGCCTGGTGGGGGGACCGGCCGGTCATTCGGGGCCGGGGTGGCTGCCTCCCTGGGTTACCGCTGACCCGTGCTGGTGTCCGCCCGCCGATATAGTCCATGTATGTTCCGTGTGTGTGCATGAGTGGGTGACTGGTGTGTGCGAGTGTGGGTGTGGGTGTGTGTGGGTGCATGTGAACATGTGTGTGTGGACAGCTGGGCCTGGGTCTATGACTTGCTGAGCCTGGACATCTGTGGTACATGGTGGTGGGCAGGAGTTACCCCTCCCCACCGCTCCCCGCTGCTTGCCGACTCCGCCCCCTCCATTCTTCGTCCTCTGGGGCGTGCACGCGGTGGCCGTCGGAGCATGTGGCCTCAGGTCTCCTGAGTTCCTAATGGGCTGTGGATGGTCCGGGGTCCTTCCCTATCTGTCTCTGGACCACGGGGGCATGGTTGCGGCTTCTTGCCCTCATTGCTGAGCACATTCCATGACACATGACACGTGAACGCATATACACACATATACACATTGCTGCAAACAGTAGAATTGTGTGTGGTGGGTGGGTGTATATGTATAGAGGCATATGTATAGATTTGTAAACATGTGTATGTATCCACTCAGACCAGCACAACACACACTAACACACTAACACAAGTTTGATTGTTGTTACACTTTCTGGTGATCTTCTTGTAAATTTGCAGTTTCTCAGTTGTTTCTGGCTCAGGATTGAACGCAGTGTGTTCATACTGTCAGTTGGGCTTTTTTGGTGTGTTGGGTGGAGATTCACAAACATTCTGACCATTGTGCTTTGAAAGTAGGTAAAAAATAGCCACAACTTTTCAAAACATAACTAAAAAGTAGCCACAACCTTTCAAAAAGTGGCTAAAAAGTAGCCACAACTTTTCAAAAAGTAGCTAAAAAATAGCCACAACTTTTCAAAAAGTAGCTAAAAAGTAGCCACAACTTTTCAAAAAGTGGCTAAAAATAGCCTCAACTTGTAGCCACAACTTTTCCATAAGTAACTAAAAAGTAGCCACAACTTTTCAAAAAGTGGCTAAAAAGTAACCACTATTTTTTCTGGAAAAGTAGCTAAATTGTAGCAGCTACAAATTTTTGGAAAGTAGCTAACTACTCATTTTTCAGTAGGTCTCCCACCCTGACCATCACCACCACTGTGAACAGTTCTGACTCGGTGAGTTTATCTAGAACAGAGCGTTTTACACCAAACTGCTCTGAACCGCTCTGCTCACATCTAAACTGTTTAGTAATGCAAAAAACTTCATTTATAACATAATTTTCATAAAACGTTTTCTTGCTTAGATAAAACGTTCCAACAGGAAAAGAAAACAGTCCAGAGATGCCAGTTGGTTTTCAGTCCTATCTTTATTCATAAAACATAATAAAACTAATGTTACAGGCATTCATGCAGGAGATCAGCTGCTCTTCTTACACAAGCCAGGAGAACCAAAGAGAGATGAGGAGAACCGAAGAGAGATGAGGAGAACCGAAGAGAGGTGAGGAGAAGGAGGGATGATCATCTGCTGCTAATGTTTACCTCACATGCAGTTTTAGTAATCAGAAACAAACATATAGCTTTTATAAAATTTCTAAAGAAATATATTGGAACAGATTCATTACCCAGTGATTATAAAACTAGAGTTCCACATTCTCTGTTCTCCCTGTTCTTTAACACAAACACAGCACTTCTTTTTTTTCAGCTACACTCTTAAAAAGATGGTTTGTCCAGGGTTCCATTGTTCTATATAGAACCATAAACACTGAAACACATTTAATCATGACAATGGTTCTTTGGGTGTTTATGATTCTATGCAGAACCCTTTCCTTTATTAAAGAACTCTTGAAGAACCATCTTTTTTAACAGTGTATAAAATCTGTGATTTGAACACGACTCTTTTTCAGTTGTATTGTCATATTTTTTTATTATGTAAAGGACAAAAGCAGAGAGAAAAGCTAAAATGTGTTTTAGTACTTGGATCTGAACCGCTCTAGAGTGGACCTCTATATCACACATAAACTACTCTAGAGTGGCCGTCTATAACAGACCTGAACTGCTCTAGAGTGGGCCTCCTGAAACATAAACTACTATAACTATCTAGAATGTTGCTTTACTACACCATACAAAGTGAAATAGATAAGTTACTTTAAAGTGTTTACTGATGAAAAATATTGCTTTGTTTATTTTGCTTTGTTTCAAAGTATTTGATTAACTTGCATAAAACTAGTTAAACTGCTTGTTAGCATTTTTTTTTTTTTTTACATTTTTTACAGTGTACTCTAGAGTAAAGCTGAACTGCTCTAGAGTGGATCAGTGCACTGCAGTTAAACTGATCTGAAGTTTTGGAGTGGACCTGTTCCATTTTCATAAGGGGCAGAAGCAAAAGGGAAAGGGACTGAATCATACTGGAATAAGTTAAACCACTCTGGAATAGGGGTAAAAGGCTCTGGAATAGAACCAAACCACTCTCGAAGTTGAAATGTTCTAGAACAGGGCTGAGCCACTCTGGAAAAGAGTTGAACTGCTTTGGAATAGTGCCGAAATTTTCTGGAACAGAATGGGACGACCTAAAACCATTCATGAATAGAGGGAAATGCGACTAAATGGATATGATGTGGTGCTGATCAACTCTGGTTTGGGGCTCAACCACTCTGGAATAGAGCTAACCTGCTTTGGTCAAACTGCTTTGTAATGAAGCTGACCTGCTCTGGACTGGAGCTAAACTACTCTGGTATAGGGCTGAAGTACTTTGTGATTGAAGCGAACTGCTCTAGAATGGCAGAAAAACTCAGGAAGCTGAGCTACAGTGGCGAGATAACTCCAGAGTGGACCTGGGGACCAGACCTGCTCAAGCTTTAATCACTTGAATGAAGCTGGATTCTCTGGAGTGGATCACCGGTGCTGTAGGAACGGCATTGCAGCTGTGTGGAGACACTCCTGCTAGTGACCAGGAAAGCACCTTAACATCCCTGGTGGTACGAGTTGCTACAGAGCCCAGCCCAGCAGTCCAGCGGAGCCTGAATGTCCTGCGGAACCGAGGGAAGCACTGTGCTGAGCGAGCGCTGATGTCCAGACAGCAGCAGCGTCGCTTGTGTATTGGTTTTTTTGCATGTTGTTTACATGTTTGTTTGTTTGCATGCTGTATGTTTGTTTTGGTTTTTGCTTTTTTGCATGTTGTTTACATGTTTGTTTGTTTGCATGCTGTATGTTTGTTTTGGTGTTTGTTTTTTTGCATGTTGTTTGTGTTTGCATGTTGTTTGTTTTTGTGTCCCGGTGGCTGGATGTTCCGTAAGGCACTGCGAGACAACAGAAGTCCGAGAGTGCAGTCGCTAAGGTTACGGCAGAACCGGGCGAGGGGTCAGACCTGGAGTTGGGGTGTCTGGTGGGGACAGGAGAGTGGTAGGAGGGGCCAGTATCTGGAGGGGGCGTGTTCGGTTAAGTTCAAAGTCTTTGAGAATCTTGTCCCCCCATGCATCAGTGACATCATCAGGGTGGGGACAGGTGTCCATCTGGGAACAGAGGGAAAGTTTTTAAAAATAAACCATAAAATGTTGCAGCTCAACAACAGCAGCCTGACTGACACCAGTGCTTGACCATCAGCATTAGACTTGGCGTCTGTCCAGCTGCGTGTTAAACCGCCGAAAGCGGATAAATCTCCGAGACGTGGTTTACACACACACGCAGCAGGAAAACCAACGTTCCTTCAGAGCACGTCAGGATCAATTTACCAACATGTGGTCAGGGTGCACTCTGTTATCAGAGCCTCACCCAGACTGGACGTGAGACAGTATATTTGTATGAAACCGAGCACAAAAATTCCTCACAGCTGTTTTGCGCTGTAGTTCCTAGTTTATGGCACCAGAAACCAACGACCGTCAGGGAACGAACAAAGTGTCCGTGGGTGTGTGTTTGTCCGTGTGTGTGAGTGAGTGGGTGTGTGTGAGTGCCCGTGTGTGAGCGTGCCCGTGTGTGAGTGTGTGTTTGTGTCCATGTTTGAGTGTGTGTGTGTGTGTGTGTGTGTGTGCCCGTGGATGTGAGTGTGTGTGTCCGTGTGTGTCCGTGTGTGTGTGTGAGTCTGTGTGCCCGTTTGTGAGTGTGTGTGTGCCTGTGTGTGTGTGCCTGTGTGTGAGTGTGCGAGTGTGTGTTTGTGTCCGTGTGTGTGTGTGGGTGTGAGTGTGTGCCCGTGTGTGAGTGTGTGTGTGTGTGTGTGTGTGTATGTGTGTGAGAGTGTGTGTGAGAGTGTGGGTGTGTGTGTGCATGGGTGTGAGTGTGTGTGTCCATGTGTGTGTGTGTGTGTATGTGTGTGAGTGTGCATGTAAGAGTGTGTGTGTGCGTGTGTGCCTGTGTGTGTGTGTGTGTGTGCCTGTGCCCGTGTGTGTGTGAGTGTGTGTGCCCGTGTGAGTGTGTGTGTGAGAGTGTGTGTGTATGTGTGTGTGCCCGTGTGAGTGTGTATGTGAGTGTGTGTGTATGTGCGTGAGTGTATGTGTGTGTGTGTGTGAGTGTGTGTGTCTGTGTGCCCATATGAGTGGGTAAGTGTGTGTTTGGGTCCGTGTGTTTGTGTGTGAGTGTGTGTGTGCCCGTGTCTGTGCATGGGTGTGAGTGTGTGTGTGTGTGTGTGTGTGTCTGTGTGTGATTGTGCGTGTGTGCCCGTGTGTGTGTGAGTGAGTGAGTGTGTGTGAGTGTGTTTTGGGTCCGTGTGTGTGTGTGTAAGTGTGTGTGTGTGTGTACCCGTGTGTGTGCATGGGTGTGAGTGTGTGTGCCCGTGTGAGTGTGTGTGTGTGTGTGTGTGAGTGTGTGTGCCTGTGTTTGAGCATGTGTGAGTGTGTGTGCCTGTGTTTGAGTGTGTGTGTGTGTGTGAGTGTGTGTGTGCCCGTGTCTGTGCATGGGTGTGAGTGTGTGTGTGTGTGTGTGTGTGTGTGTCTGTGTGTGATTGTGGGTGTGTGCCCGTGTGTGTGTGAGTGAGTGAGTGTGTGTGAGTGTGTGTTTGGGTCCGTGTGTGTGTGTGTAAGTGTGTGTGTGTGTGTACCCGTGTGTGTGCATGGGTGTGAGTGTGTGTGCCCGTGTGAGTGTGTGTGTGTGTGTGTGTGTGTGTATGTGTGTGTGTGAGTGTGTGTGCCTGTGTTTGAGCATGTGTGAGTGTGTGTGCCTGTGTTTGAGTGTGTGTGTGTGTGTCTGTGTGCCCATATGAGTGGGTAAGTGTGTGTTTGGGTCCGTGTGTTTGTGTGTGAGTGTGTGTGTGCCCGTGTGTGTGCATGGGTGTGAGTGTGTGTGTGTGTGTGTCTGTGTGTGATTGTGGGTGTGTGCCCGTGTGTGTGTGTGCCCATGTGTGTGTGTGTGTGTGAGTGTGTGTGCCCGTGTGAGTGTGTGTGCCCGTGTGTGTGTGCCCGTGTGAGTGTGTGAGTGTGTGTGTGTGTGTGAGTATGAGTTTGAGTGTATGTGTCCGTCTGTGTGTGAGTGTGGGTGTGTGTGCCCGGGTGTGTGAGTGTGAGTGTGTGTGTGCCCGTGTGTGTGCATGGGTGTGAGTGTGTGTGTCCATGTGTGTGTGTGTGTCTCTGTGTGAGTGTGTGTCCGTGTGTGTGAGTGTGTGTGTATGTTTGTGTCCGTTTGTGTGTGTGTGTGTGTGTGTGTGTGTGTGTGAGTATGGGTTTGAGTGTGTGTGTCCGTCTGTGTGTGAGTGTGGGTGTGTGTGTGTGCCCGGGTGTGTGAGTGTGTGAGTGTGAGTGTGTGTGTGTGTGTGCCCGTGTGTGTGCATGGGTGTGACTGTGTGTGTCCAATGTGTGTGTGTGTGTCCGTGTGTGTGTCCATGTGTGTGTGTGTGTCCGTGTGTGTGTCCATGTGTGTGTGTGTGTCTCTGTGTGAGTGTGCGAGTGTATGTGAGTGTGCGTGTGTGTGTGTGTATGTGTGTGCCCGTGTGAGTGTGTGTATGAGAAAGTCTCCATAAGGAGAACAGGAGCGTCTCTACGGCACTCCAGTCAGTTTGGAGAGAAAGTGCTGGAAGTCCGAAGGGAATGTCGTTTGATTTCAATTCAGCTGCCCAACACCAGGGGGCGCTATAATGCTCTTTTATCTAGACTCTTAATGATTGTTCTTCAATTACAATCAGAGTCAGATTCACTTTGTGATTCAAATTCTGATTGAAGAGCCGTCATATTTAAAGGTGCAGTATTATAGCGCCCCCTGGTGTTGGGCAGCTTCACTAAAGGATTCTTTACTAACAATAATGGTTCTACATAGAACCATGAACACTGCATGATTAAAGGGTTCTTTGCATCATGAAAGAGTTCAGAGTGACGGAGGATGTGTGTGTAGATGGTTCTATATAGAACCATTTTGAAAAGGGTTTAATATAGTACCAAAAACGGTTCCTCTATGTTGCTGATGTCAAGCTTGTAACCAAGAACCCTTTTTGGTGCTTCACAGAACCATATACAATTTATTCTCCATCAATCTGAAGAATGGTTTCACTGTGTAAAGAACCATTTAATCATGCAAAGCGTTCTTTAACTGTTGATGATCTTCCTAAAGAACCCTGAAGAACCATCCTTTCTAAGATGGCTGAAGCGCTCAGTAAGTAGGAGGCCGGTTCTACCCACCGCACGTTATATTTTGACGCTCTCGGTTCCGTAGACGTTGTAACCCTCTCTGTAGGTGGCGAAGCTCTGTGTGTTTGCTGGAGGAGCAGCTTTGAAGTTCTGAGCGTTTTTAGCTAGTTTGAGCCGTTTGGTCTCCTGCCGGGATTTGTAGCAGAATTCCACCAGCGCTACGGTCATGGCCAGCCCCAGACCGCCCACCAGGATATAGAAGACCCCCGCCACGTTACTGAGGCTCAGCGCACTCGTCTTATCCTGCAGAGCACAGAGACACCATCACATACACATTCGGCTAGAGTGTTATACTACACACACTCTACCGCATGCACGAGCACACACACTCGCTCACGCTCGCGGAGGAGCTGGAGAGATCAGGGTAAAGAGGAAGGACGTGTTGGTGGGAAGGACGAGGGAGACGTGTGCCTGGAGGGAGGTTACAGATGAGGCACTAATCCAGAGATACTTCAACTGCTTCTCCTTCAGGAACTACAGATTTCCCAGCAGTCAAGTGTGATTACAAGAGTCAGCCAGCTGCATTAACTGGGCACCAGTGCTGGATGGATGGATGGATGGATGGATGGATGGATGGATGGATGGATGGATGGATGGATAGATAGATAGATAGATAGATAGATAGATAGATAGATAGATAGATAGATAGATAGATAGATTTGGACTGTGGGGTTTGATTTGGACTGTAAGGCCTGATTTGGACTTTGGGGCCTGATTTGGACTGTGGGGCACGATTTGGACTGTGGGGCCTGATTTGGACTGTGGGGCCTGATTTGGACTGTAAGGCCTGATTTGGACTGTGGGGCCTGATTTGGACTGTGGGGTCTGATTTGGACTGTGGGGCCTGACTGTGAGGTCTGATTTGGACTGTAAGGCCTGATTTGGACTGTGGGGCCTGATTTGGACTGTGAGGTCTGATTTGGACTGTAAGGCCTGATTTGGACTTTGGGGCCTGATTTGGACTGTGGGGCACGATTTGGACTGTGGGGCCTGATTTGGACTGTGGGGCCTGATTTGGACTGTAAGGCCTGATTTGGACTATGGGGCCTGATTTGGACTGTAAGGCCTGATTTGGACTGTGGGGCCTGATTTGGACTGTGGGGTCTGATTTGGACTGTAAGGCCTGATTTGGACTGTAAGCCCTGACTGTGGGGCCTGATTTGGACTGTGGGGTCTGATTTGGAATGTGGGGCCTGACTGTGGGGTCTGATTTTGACTGTGGGGTCTGATTTGGACTTTGGGGCCTGACTGTGGGGCCTGATTTGGACTGTGGGGTCTGATTTGGACTGTGGGGCCTGACTGTGGGGTCTGATTTGGACTGTGGGGTCTGATTTGGACTGTGGGGCCTGATTTGGACTGTGGGGCCTGACTGTGGGGTCTGATTTGGACTGTAAGGCCTGATTTGGACTGTGAGGTCTGATTTGGACTGTGGGGTCTGATTTGGACTGTGAGGTCTGATTTGGACTGTAAGTCCTGATTTGGACTGTGAGGTCTGATTTGGACTGTGGGGTCTGATTTGGACTGTGGGGCCTGACTGTGAGGTCTGATTTGGACTGTAAGGCCTGATTTGGACTGTGGGGCCTGATTTGGACTGTGAGGTCTGATTTGGACTGTAAGGCCTGATTTGGACTGTGGGGCCTGATTTGGATTGTGGGGCCTGATTTGGACTGTAAGGCCTGATTTGGACTGTGGGGCCTGATTTGGACTGTAAGTCCTGATTTGGACTGTAAGCCCTGACTGTGGGGCCTGATTTGGACTGTGGGGTCTGATTTGGACTGTAAGGCCTGATTTGGACTGTAAGCCCTGACTGTGGGGCCTGATTTGGACTGTGGGGTCTGATTTGGACTGTGGGGCCTGACTGTGGGGTCTGATTTGGACTGTGGGGTCTGATTTGGACTGTGGGGCCTGATTTGGGCTGTGGGGCCTGATTTGGACTGTGGGGCCTGACTGTGGGGTCTGATTTGGGCTGTGGGGTCTGATTTGGGCTGTGGGGCCTGATTTGGACTGTGGGGCCTGATTTAGAATGTGGGGTCTGATTTGGGCTGTGGGGTCTGATTTGGGCTGTGGGGCCTGATTTAGAATGTGGGGTCTGATTTGGACTGTGGGGCCTGATTTAGAATGTGGGGTCTGATTTGGGCTGTGGGGCCTGATTTGGACTGTGGGGCCTGATTTAGAATGTGGGGTCTGATTTGGACTGTAAGGCCTGATTTGGACTGTATGCCCTGACTGTGGGGCCTGATTTGGACTGTGTGGTCTGATTTGGGCTGTGGGGTCTCATTTGGTCTGTGGGGCCTGATTTAGAATGTGGGGTCTGATTTGGACTGTAAGGCCTGATTTGGACTGTATGCCCTGACTGTGGGGCCTGATTTGGACTGTGGGGTCTGATTTGGACTGTGGGGCCTGACTGTGGGGTCTGATTTGGGCTGTAAGGCCTGATTTGGACTGTGGGGCCTGATTTGGACTGTGAGGTCTGATTTGGACTGTAAGGCCTGATTTGGACTGTGGGGCCTGATTTGGACTGTAAGTCCTGATTTGGACTGTAAGCCCTGACTGTGGGGCCTGATTTGGACTGTGGGGTCTGATTTGGACTGTAAGGCCTGATTTGGACTGTAAGCCCTGACTGTGGGGCCTGATTTGGACTGTGGGGTCTGATTTGGACTGTGGGGCCTGACTGTGGGGTCTGATTTGGGCTGTGGGGTCTGATTTGGACTGTGGGGCCTGATTTAGAATGTGGGGTCTGATTTGGACTGTGGGGCCTGATTTAGAATGTGGGGTCTGATTTGGGCTGTGGGGCCTGATTTGGACTGTGGGGCCTGATTTAGAATGTGGGGTCTGATTTGGACTGTGGGGCCTGATTTAGAATGTGGGGTCTGATTTGGGCTGTGGGGCCTGATTTGGACTGTGGGGCCTGATTTAGAATGTGGGGTCTGATTTGGACTGTAAGGCCTGATTTGGACTGTATGCCCTGACTGTGGGGCCTGATTTGGACTGTGTGGTCTGATTTGGGCTGTGGGGTCTCATTTGGTCTGTGGGGCCTGATTTAGAATGTGGGGTCTGATTTGGACTGTAAGGCCTGATTTGGACTGTATGCCCTGACTGTGGGGCCTGATTTGGACTGTGGGGTCTGATTTGGACTGTGGGGCCTGACTGTGGGGTCTGATTTGGGCTGTGGGGTCTGATTTGGACTGTGGGGCCTGATTTAGAATGTGGGGTCTGATTTGGACTAGAATGGACTGATTGTCCTTGGAGTGTTAAAGTATCTCTGGGCTAACCGTTCAGGTTGACTCAAAGGGGCAAAGCTTAGACATTTGTTCTCTCTTTCATCCTCCATTCACCCCACTGGCCTGAGAGGCACAATCACGAACGCGCACGCACACACACACACACACACGCGCACACACACGCCACCGCAGAGCCAACACTGAGGTGTCAGGAGGGAACATAAATCAGCAGAAACATTAACTCAGATTAAGGTCTATCGGTAAAGTCCTGGTTCTTTGGTTTCTCCGGGAGGCCGTGAGGAAGAGGAGGGGGAGGAAGGTTAAAGTGGTAGAATGTTATTATGGCGATTCCCCTCCCTGAACTACTTCTGCAAACTTCACAGCTTTCAAAACTCACTGAAGGACACCGGCATGCTCGGCTGGCCCGTGGAGCAGCGTCACATATCAAACAGCAGACAAGCCTCAACAACTCGCACACGCGCACAGACAGACACACACACACACACACACACCACACACACACTGACACGCAGACACGCGCACAGACAGACACACACACATACACACACACACGCGCACAGACAGACAGACACACACACACACACACACACACACACACTGACACACACACCACACACTGACACGCAGACACGCGCACAGACAGACACACACACACACAGACACGCAGACACACATACAGACAGACACACACTGACACACACACACCACACACACACACAGACACACAGACACACACACACACTGACACACACACACACACTCACTCACACTGACACACACTGACACACACACACACACACACTCACTCACACTGACACACACAGACACACACAGAGACAGACACACACACATACCACACACACAGACACACACAGACACACACACACACACTGACACGCAGACACACACACACACACACACACACACTGGCACACACACAGACACACACTGACACGCAGACACACAAACACACTCACTCACACTGACACACACACACTCACACACACTGACACACACTCACACTCACACACACTGACACAGAGACACACACAAACACACACACACACACAGACACACACATGCAAACAGACACACACTGACACAAACAGACACACACTGACACCCACACACATTGACACACACAGACACACACACTGACACACACACAGGCACACACTGACACAAAAAGACACACACACTGACACACAGACACACACAGACACACACTGACACAAAAAGACACACACAGACACACACTGACACACACACTGACACACACACAGACACACACTGACACACAGACACACACTGACACACAGACACACACACAGACACACACTGACACACACTGACACAAACAGACACACACACACAGACACACACACAGACACAAAAAGACACACACAGACACACACTGACACACACAGACACACACTGACACACACAGACACACACACACTGACACACACTGACACAAACAGACACACACACAGACACACACACAGACACACACTGACACACACACACACACACGCTCACAGACAGACACATACTGACACACACAAACAGACACACACACAAACAGACACACACTGACACACACTGACACCCACACAGACACACACAGACACAAACAGACACACACAAAAAGACACACACACAGACACACACACACTAACATACACATACACACACACACAGACAGACATACACACTCACACACTAACATACACATACACACACACACAGACCCACACTCACTCACACACACCTAACATATACACTCACACACACACACACACACACACACACACTAACACACTCACACTCTGCTGTTCTGCTGCCGTGGCAACCCAGCTCATACTCGCAAAACACGTCCGCTCGGCGTGAGACCGTTCACATTTTAACCCTATGAGAGCGGTCGTCATGGCAACGGAGGCAGCAGCGGCACGGCTCTGTTGCCGCAGCTGAGCTGTATGTAGTTGTCATGGTTACGGAGGCAGCGAGGTTGCTGTGGTTACGGGGCTGTAGTGCAGCCGTTTGAGTGTCATGCGCTTGAGTCTCAGAAGGTTAAACAGCCGGTGGTCGCGCTCCATAACGCCGTGGCACCGTCTCTCGGGTTTAACATCACCACGGCAACTCTCTTGCACAGTGATCTGTGGTGAGGTTGACAGAGGGGGCGGAGCCAGAGGAAGTGTTAGTGAACGCGGCACACACTGTCACACGTGCAGATCGGTCGCACGCCGATAAGCCACATTTCTGTGCAAGAGCGGCCGGAGCTGCAGCAGCAGAAGAGCCTGGAACCAAACCTTGTAGATCTAAATGAGAACAAACTGTAACAGCTCCCCTGAAATCCTGACTTACTCACACAAAAACAGCATCTAAAGCAGACCTGAGCGCAAACGGAACTCCGAGAACCAGTTCTTTACTCAAGGCGAGACACCACAGGCGGAAACAATGCTGCGGGGCTCTTCGCCCTTCGGGTGAATTGCAAATCCCTCAGAACTCCTGATTGGTTGGGTGTGTTGGCGACTCGCTCCTCTAGAACGTAACTTTAATGAAGGCTTAGCCCCGCCCACTCTCAGCTTCATGTCTCACATCGCTGAAAAACTTTTTCCACTGAATCAAACTAGAACCTCAAATTATGTCCATTTTCTTTGGACTGATGGCATAAATCCTCAAATCAGCTTTTCTCCTGTAGTGTCTCACCTTCAATACACAACTGCACATCCTGAAACTCTGATCTCTGATATTAATCAATATCTGAAATATTACACCAATCAGAGAAATGATGCTTAAGCCTAAACACGTCACAACTTAACTTCATTAACTCTTACCAAACTTAACCTACTGATCATGCGCTCTGTGTATGCGTGTCTGTCTGTGTGTGCGTGTGTGTGTGTGTGTTGAATCACGTTAATTATTAACGAGCAGTACTGTAGGAGGCGCTGTAGGCTTCTTCAGTACTCCCGTCTTATCTGTGGCATTAAGCATTAAGAAAGCTGAATGGAGGAGAGCGGCAGGTTCAGTATATGTTCTTAAGTCTATGAGATTTTTGGATGTGTGTCGCTATGGAAACTGACCTTACTTCCCGAATCCTTGGTCCCACATTCCCCTTTATCGTACCACCACTTGTTTTTCAGCTTGTCTAAGATGCCTTGTTCACTGAGTTTCAATACTGCAAGGTTTACAGGAGTTCTTCACGAGGGAAATAACATAAATAACATCGCAGCATTATGTTATTTTATGTTATTAATACTTAGCATCTACTGTTCTTTCTAACATTTATATAACCAAAGCGATACTGTAGGATCACCTGGTCTGGTTATGGTTACAGTGAGAGAGATAGAAAGGAAGAAAACAGAAAAAGAAAGAGAAAAAGAGAGAAAGGAAAGAAGGGAGGAGGCAGGCAGGCATGGCTAAGCATTGGTGTTACCTGTTTGACCTTTTGACCTGGCAGTGCTACCTGACAGTACCAGGACCTACTGTAATCGCTTTGAGTAATCGGCACTCACTGTTCCAACACAGGCAGAGAGAGAAACTGGTCACACCGTAACCATGGTAACACAGCCAAACACAGCACACAGCAGAGAGCACTGGAGGGTGGTGGGTGTTCATCGTCGCTGCTGTCGTTGTTAAAGAAATGACTTTTTTGTTTGCAAAATGTAGCTTTTCTCAAGCCCGAATGAGGCAAAGCTGGATCAGGCAGGAGGATCCGGAACCCTTTCTGGACTAACAGACAGGAAGTCAGCATTCGGAGAGGGTGAGGGGTGCAGGCCGAACACTTCACATGCCGAAACGCCACCCGGCACGCAGTCAGAGTCCATCTGTCCATCTACAGCCAAGTTCACACCAGACGCGGCGCGGGAACAGGCCGGAACACACCGGGACCCCATTCCAGGAGTTTAAGACGGCTGGAATGACTCAGGGTTTAAAAATCGTGGTAACTATTTTAGGTAGACACCATGTACAGTTTCAATCTGCTCTAAAGTGTGTGTCTGTTCAGCCTGCAGCCCTTACAGAACAATGGAAAGTCACACTGCTGCAGCTCTGCCTACCCAGTCTCCATGTGGAGTACGTGGGATGTGGAGTACATGGAATGGGAATGTGAAATGTGGAGTACGTGGAATGTGGTGTATGTGGAATGTGGTGTACGTGGAATGGGAATGTGGAGTATGTGGAATGTGGTGTACGTGGAATGTGGTATACGTGGAATGTGGAGTACGTGGAATGTGGTGTACGTGGAATGTGGAGTACGTGGAATGGGAATGTGGAATGTGGAGTACGTGGAATGTGGTGTACGTGGAATGTGGTGTACGTGGAATGGGAATGTGGAGTATGTGGAATGTGGTGTACGTGGCATGTGGTATACGTGGAATGTATAGTACATGGAATGTGGAGTACATGGAATGGTAATGTGGAGTATGTGGAATGTGGAGTACGTGGAATGTGGTGTACGTGGAACGGGAATGTGGAGTACGTTGAATGTGGTGTACGTGGAATGTGGTGTACGTGGAATGTGGAGTACGTGGAATGTGGAGTATGTGGAATGGGAATGTGGAGTATGTGGAATGTGATGTACTTGGAATGTGGTGTACGTGGAATGTGGAGTACGTGGAATGGGAATGTGGAGTACGTGGAATGTGGTATATGTGGAATGTGGTGTACGTGGAACGGGAATGTGGAGTACGTGGAATGTGGTGTACGTGGAATGTGGTGTTCGTGGAATGTGGAGTACGTGGAATGTGGAGTATGTGGAATGGGAATGTGGAGTATGTGGAATGTGATGTACTTGGAATGTGGTGTACGTGGAATGTGGAGTACGTGGAATGGCAATGTGGAGTACGTGGAATGTGGTATACGTGGAATGTGGTGTACATGGAATGTGGAGTACATGGAATGGGAATGTGGAGTATGTGGAATGTGGAGTACGTGGAATGTGGTGTACGTGGAACGGGAATGTGGAGTACGTGGAATGTGGTGTACGTGGAATGGGAATGTGGAGTATGTGGAATGTGGTGTACGTGGAATGTGGTATACGTGGAATGTGGTATACGTGGAATGTGGAGTACGTGGAATGTGGTGTATGTGGAATGTGATGTACGTGGAATGGGAATGTGGAATATGTGGAATGTGGTGTACGTGGCATGTGGTATATGTGGAATGTGGAGTACATGGAATGTGGAGTACGTGGAATGTGGAGTATGTGGAATGGGAATGTGGAGTACGTGGAATGTGGAGTATGTGGAATGTGGAGTATGTGGAATGGGAATGTGGAGTACGTGGAATGTGGAGTATGTGGAATGTGGAGTACGTGGAATGTGGTGTACGTGGAACGGGAATGTGGAGTACGTGGAATGTGGAGTACGTGGAATGTGGTATACGTGGAATGGGAATGTGGAATATGTGGAATGTGGTGTACGTGGAATGTGGAATGTGGAGTACTAGGAGTGTATAGCTACTGGTAAAAAATTAACTGTTGGGAGGAAATTTTTTTTTTTTTGAATTTTCAAATTCTATTTTATTATTTCGGTCAGGAGTGCCCAAACATTATTTAACAGAGGGCAGATGGCACCGTGTCAAAACACCTGAGGCCTGAAATTATTAACCAAAGAATCAACAATGTTTTCAAAACATCAGCGCATAGAATCGGTGACCGAGTGACCGCTTTTCCTATCGCTGTATAAATGATGCTCGAGGCTTCTTTTATTGCTTTTATTTTATTATTTTATTGCTGGAATAATTAGAGCAGGTTGGAAAAATGTGACTAATGTATGAATTACATTCCTATTAAAGTGTTTATTTCCATTCAAAAACACAATTTGTGGGAATTAAACAAAAACAAACACACTGCTCAGTTTTGTGAGATCAGGTTTAGTATATAAACACAGCTCATTCCGAAATCGTATTAAAGGAGATCAGATTAAATGTTACTGTTCCTCATTACAGGGTTAATACCGAGCTGCTGAATGTGCTCTGATAAGCAGTCAGTGCTGTGAGACTCTGGTGCTGCTTTAGTTTTACTTGAAGTTTTACTGTGATCTTCATTCCATTTCATGTCTGTTTTTATTAAATTCATGAGGCTCGTTTTCATTTGGAAAGTTTTACTTTCCATCTAAATCTGTGGCTCTCTGTGTCAGTCTGAGCTTTACGGCTCAGTCTGGACTAAATGTGGTCCGTGACTGAAGCTGCAGGTGAGTCAGAGAAGAAAGACTCTAAAACGTCTTACAGCAGTGCAGCGTTACACAGCACAGCTGCCACCATCAGGTGAATGGAGGAACTGCAGAGCTCTGGCTGGTGGGCCACTTATAACACACTCTAAAACAGCCCTAAAGCCAGACTTTGGACACCCCTGATTCCAGAAATTACTGATTTAGTCTGCAGGCAGGTTTGATGGGTCCTATAAGAAACTCAGATTCAGACAGATGCCAGCCAAACATACGAAATTCCGCTCAGATGTTGGCAGTAAAAGTGCCGTGACTGTACATTGTGCATTTACAGTTTAAACATAGACACAATGATGACCTCATATGACGGCATTCATTTAGTCAAAAAATGCACAAGAGCTCCCAGGTTCAGTTTGTTCTGTCTCATGGGGGGTCTGGGACACTCCACCCCTCAATCTGAACCCTGGCCTTATCAAATCTGTAGCCTCCACGCACAGTTAGTACAGCGCAGGAGCTGCTCAGCAACTACAAGACCAATAAGATCATCACACTTTAGTAAAGTATTGATTGAATATAGAAAGTTAGAGAAAGTGGAAGAGTCTCATTTGACCGGATGTCTTCGGACACTCTGGGCTTCTGACAGACATCTAACACAGACATGAAACACTGACGTTCTGTCAGACAAAGGGCTAAAAGAGCGCTTCAGCAATATGTCTGGTGTGAACTGGCCTTTAGGCTGGAAGCATTGTTTCATCCAGGCCTATTTATCATGAGTGAATTTAGCTACTGAACTGCTAATTCATATTTTTTCCAAATCACTTGCGTGCAGGGTGTGTTGACATGTAAGATGTTAAATATGTCATCAACAGGGCTGCTGGGTAACTCAGTTTATTTCCTTTCTGTTACATGACGACGGTTTGTAATTCAACACCAGCAAATATACGTTACTCAGCACTCGCTGGAGTCCGGACCACCTGCTAACCATTCACCTGCCAACGCTACACACCTAGGTTTTCATTGTGCAGTCATGGCCGATGGCTCTAGACCTACGGCCTCCTAAACTCCACGTTTTCCACGTTGCAGCAAAGTTGATAAAAATATCCAGCTCATCTGAAGCACGGAGTCCAATATCTTTAGTGAACTTCGCTGGCAGCAAATCTCAGAATTTTGCCTTGCTCCAATTAGCTGTTCAGACATCCAGTCCCCAGCTTTAATCTAACTAGTGGAAAAGTTTGAGATTAAAATGTAGTCTTTGTGTGCTGTGATGAGTATTTTGGGACAATATATTGGATCGGAGGCTAAAGTAGACTTTCTGACTTATTTGATTCAAATGGCTCATTCATGGTAGAGCAATGAAAAACATCAGACTCTTTTTACGTTGTGTAATCAAGGTCTTTGCGTTCAAAGCTTTAGCTGCTTTAATGTTACCAAGCTTTATTAATCTTTCCACACCGATGAGCAGCTCGACCTCCTTGATACATCGGTGCAACACATTTACGTCCACGAATCTCAAAGAGTAACTAAATGCTTCTGAAGTATTAGCTACTTAGCAGCGCTAAAACAGTTCATCTTATTAAAGCCTATCAATCAGATTATCCCCAAAATTCTCAATTACACAAAAAGTATGTGATGGTCCCAAAAAATGACCTTTACATGCTTATAAGTTAATCTGTAAAGAATTGTGAGCTACAGTGTCTCATCAGGATGAAACTGACTTTATCAGCATTCTGTAAAACTTGTCCAACTTCTCAACAGTTGCTACAAAAGCATGGATCTTGGGCGGAGCCTGGATACAGGATTTTATGGAGTTTGCTGAAATTTTACACCAGGCCTTTTTGCAGCTGCAGAAAGAGGCTCAAGGACATGCGACTGATTTCAGTGTAAATCCACTGATTGCACTGAATGGAAGACTTGCTTAGTGCAACTTCCTTATGAGGAAATTAGCAACACCAAGCTGAAAACAGTGGCATGACGGCCCTGTTCTCGCATACGAGCTCTGACCTGCTGCCTGGAGAGCACGGGTCCCTGATCCACATTACATAATACATAGGATGTTTATGTGGAGTGAAAAGATACAGACATATTTCTTAATGAGTAAAATATCGAATCTGAACTACACACAGACCCCGGGTAACACACACCAAAACCTCCACCTAGCAACACTAAAACCTCCACCTGGCAACACCAAAACCTCCACCTGGCAACACTAAAACCTCCACCTGGCAACACTAAAACCTCCACCTAGCAACACTAAAACCTCCACCTGGAAACACCAAGACTTCCACCTGGCAACACCAAAACCTCCACCTGGCAACAATAAAACCTCCACCTGGCAACACTAAAACCTTCACCTAGCAACACAAAAACCTCCACCTGGCAACACTAAAACCTCCACCTAGCAACACTAAAACCTCCACCTGGCAACACTAAAACCTCCACCTGGCAACACTAAAACCTCCACCTGGCAACAATAAAACCTCCACCTAGCAACACTAAAACCTCCACCTGCCAAAATCAAAACCTCCACCTGGAAACACCAAAATCTCCACCTAGCAACACTAAAACCTCCACCTGGCAACACTAAAACCTCCACCTGGCAATACTAAAACCTCCACCTAGCAACACTAAAACCTCCACCTAGCAACACTAAAACCTCCACCTAGCTACACTAAAACCTCGACCTGGCAACACTAAAACCTCCACCTGGCAACACCAAAACCTCCAGCTAGCAACATTAAAACCTCCACCTAGCAACACTAAAACCTCCACTTGGCAAAACCAAAACCTCTACCTGGAAACACCAAAACCTCCACTTAGCAACACTAAAACCTCCACTTGGAAACACCAAGACTTCCACTTGGCAACACCAAGGCATCCAACTGGCAACACCAAGGCATCCACCTGGCAACACCAAATCCTCCATCTGGCAACACCAAGGCCTCCACCTGGAAAGACAAAAACCTCCACCTGGGAAAACCAAGGCATCCACCTGGCAACACAAAAACCTCCACCTGGCAACACCAAGGCATCCACCTGGCAAGACCAAAACCTCCACCTGGCAACACCAAGGCATCCACCAGGCAACACCAAAACCTCCGCCTGGCAAAACCAAAACTTCTGCCTGGCAACACAAAAACCTCTACCAGGCAACACCAAAACCTCCACCTGGCAACACGAACACATGCGCCTGGCAACACCAAGGCATCCACCTGGCAACACCAAAACCTTCACCTGGCAACACTAAAACCTCCACCTGGCAACACTAAAACCTTCACCTAGCAACACTAAAACCTCCACCTAGCAACACTAAAAACCTCCATCTAGCAACAATAAAACCTCAACCAGGCAACACCAAAACCTCCACCTGGCAAAACCAAAGCATCCACCTGGCAACACCAAAACCTCCACCTGGCAACACCAAGGCATTCACCTGGCAACAACAAGACCTCCACCTGGCAACAACAAACCCTCCACCTGGCAACACCAAAACCTCCATCTTGCAACACCAAAACCTCCACCTGGCAACACCAAGGCATCCACCTGGCAACACCAAAACCTCCACCTGGCAACAGCAAAAGCTCCACCTGGCAACACCAAAAGCTCCACCTGGCAACACCAAAACCTCTACCTGGCAACACCAAAACCTCCACCAGGCAACATCAAAACCTCCACCTGGTAAAACCAAAACCTCTACTTTGCAACAACAAAATCTCTACATGGCAACACCAAAACCTCCACCTGGCAACACTAACACCTCCACCGGGCAACACCAAGACATCCACCTGGCAACACCAAAACCTCCACCTGGTAAAACCAAAACCTCTACTTTGCAACAACAAAATCTCTACATGGCAACACCAAAACCTCCACCTGGCAACACTAACACCTCCACCGGGCAACACCAAGACATCCACCTGGCAACACCAAAACCTCCACCTTGCAACACCAAGGCATCCACCTGGCAACACCAAGACATCCAGGTGGCAACACCAAGACATCCACCTGGCAACACCATGACATCCACCTGGCAACACTAAAACCTCCACCAAGCAACACTAAAACCTCCACCTGGCAATACTAAAACCTCCACCTGGCAACACTAAAACCTCCACCTAGCAACACTAAACCCTCCACCTAGCAACACTAAAACCTCCACCTGGCAACACTAAAACCTCCACCTAGCAACAAAAAAACCTCCACCTGGCAACAAAAAAACCTCCACCTAGCAACACCAAAACATCTACCTGGCAACACCAAAACCTCCACCTGGCAACACCAAAATCTCCACCTGCCAACACCAAACCCTCCACCTGGCAACACAAAAACCTCCACCTGGCAACACAAAAACCTCCACCTGGCAACACCAAGACATCCACCTGGCAACACCAAGACATCCACCTAGCAACACCAAAATCTCCACCTGGCAATACCAAGGCATCCACCTTGCAACACCAAAAGCTCTACCTGGCAACACCAAAACCTCCACCTGTCAACACTAAAACCTCCACCTGGCAACACCAAGACTTCCACCTGGCAACACCAAGACATTCACCTGGCAACACCAAGACATCCACCTGGCAACACCAAAACCTCTACCTGGCAACACCAAGACCTCCACCTGGCAACACCAAATCCTCTATCAGGCAACACCAAAACCTCCACCTGGCAACACCAAAACCTCCACCAGGCAACACCAAAACCTCCACCTGGCAAAACCAAGGCATCCACCTGGCAACACCAAAACCTCCACCTGGCAACACCAAGGCATTCACCTGGCAACAACAAGACCTCCACCTGGCAACAACAAACCCTCCACCTGGCAACACCAAAACCTCCATCTTGCAACACCAAAACCTCCACCTGGCAACACCAAGGCATTAACCTGGCAACACCAAAACCTCCACCTGGCAACACCAAAAGCTCCACCTGGCAACACCAAAACCTCTACCTGGCAACACCAAAACCTCCACCAGGCAACATCAAAACCTCCACCTGGTAAAAACCAAAAGCTCTACATTGCAACACCAAAATCTCTACATGGCAACACCAAAACCTCCACCTGGCAACACTAACACCTCCACCTGGCAACAGCAAGACATCCACCTGGCAACACCAAAACCTCCACCTTGCAACACCAAGGCATCCACCTGGCAACACCAAGACATCCAGCTGGCGACACAAGGACATTGACCTGGCAACACCATGACATCCACCTGGCAACACTAAAACCTCAACCAAGCAACACTAAAACCTCCACCTGGCAATACTAAAACCTCCACCTGGCAACACAAAATCATTCACCTAGCAACACTAAAACATCTACCTGGCAACACCAAAACCTCCACCAGGCAACACCAAAATCTCCACCTGCCAACACCAAACCCTCCACCTGGCAACACAAAAACCTCCACCTGGCAACACCAAACCCTCCACCTGGCAACACCAAGACATCCACCTGGCAACACCAAGACATCCACCTAGCAACACCAAAACCTCCACCTGGCAATACCAAGGCATCCACCTTGCAACACCAAAAGCTCTACCTGGCAACACCAAAACCTCCACCTGTCAACACTAAAACCTCCACCTGGCAACACCAAGACTTCCACCTGGCAACACCAAGACATCCACCTGGCAACAGCAAAACCTCCACCTCACAACACCAACACCTCCACCTGGCAACACCAAAACCTCTACCAGGCAACCCCAAAACCTCCACCTGGCAACACCAAGACATCCACCTGGCAAAACCAAAACCTCTACCTGGCAACACCAAGACCTCCACCTGACAACACCAAATCCTCTACCAGGCAACACCAAAACCTCCAGCTGGCAACACCAAAACCTCCACCTGGCAAAAACAAGGCATTCACCTGGCGACACCAAGGCATTCACCTGGCAACACCAAAACCTCCACCTGGCAACCCCAAAACCTCCACCTGGCAACACCAAGACATCCACCTGGAAACACCAAGACATCCACTTGGCAACACCAAAACCTCCACCTCACAACACCAAAACCTCTACCTGGCAACACAAAAACCTCCACCTGGCAACACCAAAACCTCTACCGGCAACACCAAAACCTCCACCAGGCAACACCAAAATCTCCACCTGCCAACACCAAAACCTCCACCTGGCAACACAAAAACCTCCACCTGGCAACACCAAACCCTCCACCTGGCAACACCAAGACATCCACCTGGCAACAGCAAGACATCCACCTGGCAACACCAAAACCTCCACCTGGCAATACCAAGGCATCCACCTTGCAACACCA
Source organism: Pygocentrus nattereri (assembly GCF_015220715.1). Classification (NCBI taxonomy): domain Eukaryota; kingdom Metazoa; phylum Chordata; class Actinopteri; order Characiformes; family Serrasalmidae; genus Pygocentrus; species Pygocentrus nattereri. The sequence continues at coordinate 34,571,074 of NC_051233.1, read as the reverse complement.
AAAGCTCTACCTGGCAACACCAAAACCTCCACCTGGCAACACCAAGACTTCCACCTGGCAACACCAAAACCTCCACCTGGCAACACCAAGGCATTCACCTGGCGACACCAAGGCATTCACCTGGCAACACCAAGACATCCACCTGGCAACACCAAGACTTCCACCTGGCAACACCAAGACTTCCACCTGGCAACACCAAGACATCCACCTCGCAACACTAAAACTTCCACCTCACAACACCAAAACCTCCACCTGGCAACACCAAAACCTCTACCAGGCAACCCCAAAACCTCCACCTGGCAACACAAAGACATTCACCTGGCAACACCAAGACATCCACCTGGCAACACCAAAACCTCTACCTGGCAACACCAAGACCTCCACCTGGCAACACCAAATTCTCTATCAAGCAACACCACAACCTCCACCTGGCAACATCAAAACCTCAACCTGGCAACACCAAAACCTCCACCTGGCAAAACCAAGGCATCCACCTGGCAACACTAAAACCTCCACCTAGCAACACTAAACCCTCCACCTAGCAACACTAAAACCTCTACCTGGCAACACTAAAACCTCCTCCTAGCAACACTAAAACCTCCACCTGGCAACACTAAAACCTCCACCTGGCAACACCAAAACCTCTACCTGGCAACACCAAAACCTCCACCAGGCAAAACCAAAATCTCCACCTGCCAACACAAAAACCTCCACCTGGCAACACAAAAACCTCCACCTGGCAACACCAAACCCTCCACCTGGCAACACCAAGACATCCACCTAGCAACACCAAAACCTCCACCTGGCAATACCAAGGCATCCACCTTGCAACACCAAAAACTCTACCTGGCAACACCAAAACCTCCACCTGGCAACACTAAAACCTCCACCTGGCAACACCAAGACATCCACCTGGCAACAACAAAACCTCCACCTCACAACACGAAAACCTCCACCTGGCAACACCAAAACCTCTACCAGGCAAACCCAAAACCTCCACCTGGTAACACCAAGACATCCACCTGGCAAAACCAAAACCTCCACCTGACAACACCAAATCCTCTACCAGGCAACACCAAAACCTCCAGCTGGCAACACCAAAACCTCCACCTGGCAACACCAAGGCATCCACCTGGCAAAACCAAAACCTCCACCTGGCAACACCAAGGCATTCACCTGGCAACACCAAGACTTCCACCTGGCAACACCAAGACTTCCACCTGGCAACACCAAGACATCCACCTCGCAACACTAAAACCTCCACCTCACAACACCAAAACCTCCACCTGGCAACACCAAAACCTCTACCAGGCAACCCCAAAACCTCCACCTGGCAACACCAAGACATTCACCTGGCAACACCAAGACATCCACCTGGCAACACCAAAACCTCCACCTGGCAACACCAAGACATCCACCTGGCAACACCAAGACATCCACCTGGCAACAACAAAACCTCTACCAGGCAACACCAAAACCTCCACCTGGCAACACCAAAACCATCACCTGGCAACACCAAGACATCCACCTGGCAACACTAAAACCTCCAACTGGTTAAACCAAAACCTTCACCTAGCAACACTAAAACCTCCACCTAGCAACACTAAAACCTCCACCTGGCAAAACCAAAACCTCTAGCTGGAAACAACAAAACCTCCACCTAGCAAAACTAAAACCTCCACTTGGAAACACCAAGACTTCCACCTGGCAACACCAAATCTTCCATCTGGCAACACCAAGGCCTCCACCTGGAAAGACAAAAACCTCCACCTGGGAACACCAAGGCATCCACCTGGCAACACAAAAACCTCCACCTGGCAACACCAAGGCATCCACCTGGCAAGATCAAAACCTCCACGTGGCAACACCAAGGCATCCACCAGGCAACACCAAAACCTCCACCTGGCAAAACCAAAACCTCCACCAGGCAACACCAAAACCTCCACCTGGCAACACCAAAACCTCCACCTGGCAACAGCAAGACATCCAACTGGCAATACCAAAACCTCCAATTGGCAATACCAAGGCATCCACCTTGCAACACCAAAAGCTCTACCTGGAAACACCAAAACCTCCACCTGGCAACACTAAAACCTCCACCTGGCAACACCAAGACTTCCACCTGGCAACACCAAGACATCCACCTCGCAACACCAAAACCTCCACCTCACAACACCAAAACCTCCACCTGGCAACACCAAAACCTCTACCAGGCAACACCAAGACGGGTTGCGACTCTTCTACAGCAGATCATTTGGCCATCTGTCTGAGATCCAACAGTCCAGGGTTTGTCGTGTCTCATTAGAATCATCCAAACCACAGAAGTGAATGAACAACGCAGCCCAGCAGCTCTGACTGGAAAAGAGTTCTGACCTCAATCCGACTGAAAGCTGTGGTGTGACCTCAGCTGGACGCTGAACCAACCCAATAACAACCCATCAACAAAATTACTGATTGAAACCATAAAGTAAATGAAAACATGAAACTGTAATTATATTTAAGAAGCCATTCATGCAGAAACAGAGAGAAAGAAGCTTCTATTAATTATTATATATTTAAATGATGATCTGGTTCCCAACCACAAATCTAAACGTTTCCGACAACAAAGAGTCGTATCTGTTAATATCCAGAGAAAAACAGGACAAAGCAAGAAGGAAAATATTAAGAATGGCTTTTTAAGAAAAAATGGGTTAAATATACTGTGAATGTAAATGAACTGATGTATATTTACTGAGCGGGTTCGAGCTTTAATACTGTTATATATGAGTCATAGTTCCAGTCTAATTTTCAGTGGTTCAGGCTTATCTAACTCCATCAGTATAAACGGCGCCCAGTGAGCTGCAGCATCTACTGTTCAGTCTCTAGAATCAAGTATGCATCCTTATTTGACACATCAGCATCAATTAAAATAACCCATTATATTAAAGCAAAACTCCACCCCTTTATCTGAATTCCCCATGACTCGGTGTGTGAGGTGTAATCAAAGGTTCAGAGGGTTTGGAGTGAACTGGTTCAGACGTCTTTACAGTGGTGGTGATGGGAACCAGGCATTGCCATGACTACAACACAGATATAGACACTTTACTTACCATCCAGAACCACCAGAGAACCTACACGAGTCTTCTGAGCTTATATGGAATGTTGATGATGGAAAACAGTGGAAAATCTGGAATAATGAGTTTTCTTTGGGGACTATTTTGCTGCACAGCGCCCTGCATGTCTCCCTCCACCATGAATGGAGTTGAAGTTCTCTAAACTCTCATAAAACAGCGTCTCAGTCATCAGGCAGTGAATTCAGAACCAGTTCATGTAGGAACTTTCTGTGAGGAGCTTTTAGAGGGACGTCTGGTTCCTATCACCACCACTGTGAGGAGCTTTTAGAGGGACGTCTGGTTCCCATCACCACCACTGTGAGGAGCTTTTAGAGGGACGTCTGGTTCCTATCACCACCACTGTGAGCGGTTCTGACTCGGTCAGCTTCTCTAGAACAGAGCGTTTACCTCTGAACTGTTTAATGTGGAGGAGTTTTTATGTAAAATCAGTTGTTGAGACTGAGGACACAACGTTAGCCGTTTGGTTAGTGTTCAGGGCTGAACTGACAAACCATCATGATGAGAATAACAAACATATAACATACAAACATGAAGTTTAATGCAAGAGTTCATTGTGAAGATGTGTGTCTTAGCAGGTGGAAATGCTTTAATGCAGTCATTCTGTCCGATTTTTCTCACTATAAGACTGAGATAGGAATGTTACCATATTATTGAACTTGTTTCTGGACACTTTGCACTTATTTTAAGTAGTTTAATGTTATGAAAGTGTCATTAATTTCACAGATCATTGACTTATTTTGAGAAATAATGTAGATAATTTGGTTTATTTTGGGAAATAATGCAGATAATTTGTCTTATTTTAGAAATAATGCAGATAATTTGGTTTATTTTGAGAAATAATGCAGATAATTTGTCTTATTTGAGAAATAATGCGGATAATTTGTCTTATTTGAGAAATATTGTGGATAATCTGTCTTATTTGAGAAATAGTGCAGATAATTTGGTTTATTTTGAGAAATAATGTGGATAATTTGGCTTATTTTGAGAAATAATGTGGATAATTTTGTTTATTTTGAGAAATAATGCAGATAATTTGGCTTATTTTGAGAAATAATTCGGATAATTTGGTTTATTTTGAGAAATAATGTGGATGATTTGGTTTATTTTGAGAAATAATGTGGATAATTTGGTTTATTTTGAGAAATAATGCGGATAATTTGGTTTATTTTGAGAAATAATGTGGATAATTTGGTTTATTTTGAGAAATAATTTGGATAATTTGGTTTATTTTGAGAAATAATGTGGATGATTTGGTTTATTTTGAGAAATAATGTGGATAATTTGGTTTATTTTGAGAAATAATGCAGATAATTTGGTTTATTTTGAGAAATAATGTGGATAATTTGGTTTATTTTGAGAAATAATGCAGATAATTTGGTTTATTTTGGGAAACAATGCCAGTAAAATGAAAAAGTAAAAAGTTCTATAATTGTATAAAGAGACGTGAGGTATTCACTAAGGTGTCGCTTCTTCCAGTGACCCAGTAAATATGAATGAATGAACTGAAATTAATGATGATGCTAAGAATGCTGGGAAGCTTTTAGGGCAGAAGACTCTAGTCTGTAGGACAGATCCAGATGAACTGATCTTCAGTGAACATTTTCAGTAAAGCATAAATAATTACGGCATTTTCAGCGTCCAAACTCGGACGCCAGTGCTGAGCCGAACAGTCTGAACAGCATCTCAATCATAATGACCAGATTTTTACTCACGGTATTTTATTTTATTCAGCAACGAGACACAGACAGCGAGACACTGAGCTGACGAGACAATGAGATGACAAGACACAGAGACATTGAGACGACAAGACACTGAGACAGCGAGATACCAAGCCGACAAGACACCGAGACTAGACACAGAGATGTCGAGACACTGAGATGTTGAGAAACTGAGCTGACGAGACAATGAGCCAATGAGACACTGAGATACTGAGCTGACGAGACACTGAGCCAATGAAACACTGAGATACTGAGATGACGAGACACTGAGCCCATGAGACACTGAGACACTGAGATGACAAGACACTGAGGCAATGAGACACTGAGATACTGAGATGACGAGACACTGAGCCAATGAGACACTGAGACACTGAGATGACAAGACACTGAGGCAATGAGACACTGAGATACTGAGCTGACGAGACACTGAGCCAATGAGACACTGAGATACTGAGCTGACGAGACACTGAGCCAATGAGACACTGAGATACTGAGCTGACGAGACACTGAGCCAATGAGACACTGAGATACTGAGCTGACGAGACACTGAGCCGGCGAGACACTGAGACGTTGAGTAACTGACCCGATGAGACACCAAGACGTCGAAACACTGAGCTGATGAGACACCAAGACACCGAGACACAGAGACAATGAGATGACAACTGAGTTGGATTTTTACTTCCAGAACCAGAGCCGCTAAAACGTGGACGGTCACTGTTCAGCTCTACTGTTAGCACGAGCTAATCCACTGAGTGACCTCAGTGTTCATGATCCATCTGTAAAACTGAGCTTTGAGGTCAGAGCTGTAGTTTAACCGATTGCTATGACTGCCAGATGTTGGAGTTCCGGAGACTTTCACAACGTCCTTCTGAGTAGGAATTCCCAGCATAACGAGCAGTTTTTTTCTGGTTGGAGGTCAGAAATTCCGAGTCTTAAGCCTCAGTCAAACGCAGCTCATGTCCACCAGAAATGGAGCAAAATGTTACAAACTTTACAAACTAATAAACAAAATCACAGCAAATCCAAGTTAAATACCTCATTCTGGAAAAATCGCAAACAGTCCAGAATTAAAGCACAACTTCTTAGCAAATTCCTCACCTGACAGGAAGAAGACACGGAAAATCAGAGAGAATCTGGATATGAAGCAAGTCTGTCAGCTCAGACGCTGACGCTTCTCTGTGGCGTTAAACAGGGGAGGCCGCGGAGCACCGAACAGACACGGAGACGCTGACCGATCGACTTTAGTCTGGAGTTTATAAGAAATCCGCACTTCTTTGATGCCTGAAGTCTGAATCGGCGCACTGTGCAGTATATTTGCTGTGAAGAGTTGAATTACTCCCATCATGCATTGCAGGGTTACAGGCAGGTGAATAAATGAGAAACATGCAGTCCTGATGTCATAACGGACTAGACACCCTCTACCCAGCATGCTCAGCGCGGCTCTCCACAGATCGGGTGGCTCGATCTTGTGGGAACGAGTCTGGGAGCCAATCAGAATAGAGGGGGGTGTGTGAGAGCCAATCAGAACAGAGACGTGGGCTGCCCCGAAGGGCTGAGCATAAGGTGACTCACAGGAGTCGCAGAACCAAGAAGGGTCTAGAGAACCGGCGGAGGCCGTGAAGGGGGCGGGGCTTGTTCCTGCTCCATCCAGGATGATTGACAGGTGAGCCTGGTGTGTGGTGCAGCATGGGACTTGTGGGAATTGTAGTTTTTTTCATTAGAATTCTCACGTTTGCCTGTGATGCTTAGTCCCCTCAAGACTTCGCTGCTCGCCTCACTGTCCCTGACCCTTGACCTTTGACCTCTGACCTTTCTTTCCAGCGGCAGAGAGCTTGGCAGCTGTAGTGAGTCGAGTCGAGAGAAATGACCGCAGCGATTATTTAAATTAGATGATAGTTTGTGCTTCTATATTCACTTTACAACGCCGTGATTAACCGACCAATCAAAACGCTCCAAAATGCCCAAACTCAGAAAGGTGTTTCTGTTGCCTGGAGACTTTACGGTTCTCCAAAATAGCGACTGTGGAGTGTTTTGATTGGTCTGTTCCTCGTGAAATGATCACACAATGCAAAGGAAAATGGGTGTGATTCATTCATTATTATTATTATTATTATTATTATTATTATTATTATTATTATTATTATTATTAACACCTATAACTTACCCGGGCTGCCATGGAGATGAGAAAAGTAGTCTAAACTCACCACCTTTCACAACTGCATGGGAACCCGAACTACAACCGCACTACTGATTATATTCACACCTGAACTACAACCGCACTACTGATTATATTCACACCTGAACTACAACCTCACTACTGATTATATTCACACCTGAACTACAACCGCATTACTGATTATATTCACACCTGAACTACAACCGCACTACTGATTATATTCACACCTGAACTACAACCTCACTACTGATTATATTCACACCTGAACTACAACCGCATTACTGATTATATTCACACCTGAACTACAACCGCACTACTGATTATATTCACACCTGAACTACAACTGCACTACTGATTATATTCACACCTGAACTACAACCTCACTACTGATTATATTCACACCTGAACTACAACCTCACTACTGATTATATTCACACCTGAACTACAACCTCACTACTGATTATATTCACACCTGAACTACAACCGCACTACTGATTATATTCACACCTGAACTACAACCGCACTACTGATTAGATTCACACCTGAACTACAACCGCATTACTGATTATGTTCACACCTGAACTACAACTGGACTAAACGTAAACACTGATAAAAACACTGCATGTTAAAATAAGCTCAGTGAACTTCAGGCAGAGAGAAACAGCCGGACGGAGCCGCCTGACAGAAACCGCCAAATGGATGCGCCAGACGGACCTGACTTATAGACTAAACAAACACACACAGCCGTGCTGACGAGAGTGAATCCCATAAACTACACTGTTCTGAACTACAGCGATACAGACGCCCCTCTCCCCTCACTGAGTCCTCAGTTCTCTCTGTCTATGTCTGCCTCTCTCTCTGTCTCTCTCTCCGCCTCTCTCTGCCTGTCTCTCTGTCTCTCTCTCTCTCTGCCTCTCTCTCTCTCTCTCTGCCTCTCTCTCTCTCTCTCTGCCTCTCTCTCTCTGCCTCTCTCTCTGCCTCTCTCTCTCTCTCTCTCTCTCTCTGCCTCTGCCTCTCTCTCTCTGCCTCTCTCTCTCTCTGCCTCTGCCTCTCTCTCTCTGCCTCTGCCTCTCTCTCTCTGCCTCTGCCTCTCTCTCTCTGCCTCTGCCTCTCTCTCTGTCTCTCTCTCTCTGCTCTGATAGTCGAGTAAAGGGTTCAGTCTGATCTCATTTTGCTCCATCAACACCTGCAAAAAGCCACAACACCCCAAAGTAATAGTGCAGCAGCAGTTAGCTAAGATCATCATGGTAATGAGCTCATGGTTTCTCGTTACTGGTGCCGGAGATCACAGATCACAGCCTTGCCGATTACTCGCCGCTCATTCTATCTGTCTGTCTGTCTGTCTGTCTGTCTGTCTTTCTATTAGTGGAGACTGGGGCTGACCTTGGAGTCCCCTCCTCCGCTGCCACACTCTCCTTTGTCGTACCACCATTTGTTTTTCAGCTTGTCCAAAAGGCCCTGTTCATTCAGCTTTAGCACAGCCAGGTTCACAGCACTTCTTGAAACGATAAAACATAACTGGTCAGAAAAGGATCAGGTCCGTGAGAAATCTAATACTGCAGTGGACTGGGAATGATGGAGGGTCAGTAATTAACTTAACGAATCCAGGCTCCACCCACAAACGCTGTCCTCCACAGCTGCTGCTGTGAGTTTATAGCGACTCAGTCTGTAGAGAAACATTACAAAGGCGGAGGAGATGCTCGCCAGTCGGAATTTGAAGGGGAAAACTTGGAACGCTCAACAACGCACCTGACTGTGGGCAAAGTCCTGTCTGTCAATAAAAGGAGCCAATCAGTTTGCTGGTTCTGCTGTGGGTGGGGAATATTTATGGATCTGTGGGAGTGCAGCGGCAGAACAACCAGAAAAAATCATGTAATATTGCAAGGTTGAGCATGAATGTTCTACAGTTTCTCGTTAGGCTGAATGAATAACCGACTCTAAATGTAGGTATTGTGATATAAACCGAGTCCGTTCTACAGTTTCTCATTAGACTGAATGAATAACCGACTCTAAATGTAGGTATTGTGATATAAACCGAGTCCGTTCTACAGATTCTCATTAGACTGAATGAATAACCGACTCTAAATGTAGGTATTGTGATATAAACCGAGTCTGTTCTACAGTTTCTCATTAGGCTAAATGAATAACCGACTCTAAATGTAGGTATTGTGATATAAACCGAGTCTGTTCTACAGTTTCTCATTAGGCTGAATGAATAACCGACTCTAAATGTAGGTATTGTGATATAAACCGAGTCCGTTCTACAGTTTCTCATTAGGCTGAATGAATAACCGACTCTAAATGTAGGTATTGTGATATAAACCGAGTCCGTTCTACAGATTCTCATTAGACTGAATGAATAACCGACTCTAAATGTAGGTATTGTGATATAAACCGAGTCCGTTCTACAGTTTCTCATTAGGCTGAATGAATAACCGACTCTAAATGTAGGTATTGTGATATAAACCGAGTCTGTTCTACAGTTTCTCATTAGGCTGAATGAATAACCGACTCTAAATGTAGGTATTGTGATATAAACCGAGTCCGTTCTACAGTTTCTCATTAGGCTGAATGAATAACCGACTCTAAATGTAGGTATTGTGATATAAACCGAGTCCGTTCTACAGTTTCTCATTACGCTGAATGAATAACCGACTCTAAATGTAGGTATTGTGATATAAACCGAGTCCGTTCTACAGTTTCTCATTAGGCTGAATGAATAACCGGCTCTAAATGTAGGTATTGTGATATAAACCGAGTCCGTTCTACAGTTTCTCATTAGGCTGAATGAATAACCGACTCTAAATGTAGGTATTGTGATATAAACCGAGTCTGTTCTACAGTTTCTCATTAGACTGAATGAATAACCGACTCTAAATGTAGGTATTGTGATATAAACCGAGTCTGTTCTACAGTTTCTCATTAGGCTGAATGAATAACCGACTCTAAATGTAGGTATTGTGATATAAACCGAGTCTGTTCTACAGTTTCTCATTAGGCTGAATGAATAACCGACTCTAAATGTAGGTATTGTGATATAAACCGAGTCTGTTCTACAGTTTCTCATTAGGCTGAATGAATAACCGACTCTAAATGTAGGTATTGTGATATAAACTGAGTCTGTTCTACAGTTTCTCATTAGGCTGAATGAATAACCGACTCTAAATGTAGGTATTGTGATATAAACCGAGTCCGTTCTACAGTTTCTCATTAGACTGAATGAATAACCGACTCTAAATGTAGGTATTGTGATATAAACCGAGTCCGTTCTACAGTTTCTCATTAGACTGAATGAATAACCGACTCTAAATGTAGGTATTGTGATATAAACCGAGTCTGTTCTACAGTTTCTCATTAGACTGAATGAATAACCGACTCTAAATGTAGGTATTGTGATATAAACCGAGTCCGTTCTACAGTTTCTCATTAGACTGAATGAATAACCGACTCTAAATGTAGGTATTGTGATATAAACCGAGTCCGTTCTACAGTTTCTCATTAGACTGAATGAATAACCGGCTCTAAATGTAGGTATTGTGATATAAACTGAGTCCGTTCTACAGTTTCTCATTAGACTGAATGAATAACCGACTCTTAATGTAGGTATTGTGATATAAAC
>NC_051233.1:34545448-34555448 GCF_015220715.1 Pygocentrus nattereri | reverse complement strand
GTAGACGGTCAGCGTGTGGATTAGCTGTAGACGGTCAGAGTGTGGATTAGCTGTAGACGGTCAGAGTGTGGATTAGCTGTAAACGGTCAGTGTGTGGATTAGCTGTAGACGGTCAGCGTGTGGATTAGCTGTAGACGGTCAGAGTGTGGAATAGCTGTAGACGGTAAGAGTGTGGATTAGCTGAAAACGGTCAGTGTGTGGATCTATTTTCTCTGCGATCATTTTTTTTTCATTCTGCCACACCAGCCGTTGACCACTAGAGGGCAACAGCATCCAGTCTTTGTGGTGATGCGCTCTCTGGATCTGCTTTCCTGATGGGATTAAATTCCACTTCAATCTCAAATTTCTTACACATTTAACTCCTCAGGCCTCAAAGTGGAACGAAAATCCTTGTAGGCGCAGACGTTTCCTCATTAATTTGAAAATGCATTTTTTATTGTTCATTAATATCAAATCAATTATTTTCAGTCAAAATTCATTAAAAATATATAAAAATAAAAATCAGATCCACGTTTCTCCATGAAAATCCTAAATCTTCTCCAGAGAAACTTGACGTCGTCTGAACTGTTAGTGCAGAATTTACATTTATTCGTTCAGCTTAAGTTTAAAGATGTAAAATCTTAAATACATAAAACACACTGATTTTTCCAGTGTGGAATATCGTGCTTCTTCACAGGCCCTGTGATTTTTCCAGTGTGGAATATCCTGCTTCTGCACAGGCCCTGTGATTTTTCCGGTGTGGAATATCCTGCTTCTGCACAGGCCCTGTGATTTTTCCAGTGTGGAATATCGTATTTTCCATGCGACTGGATGTTTCCGCCGTCTTTGTGTTTAAACTGCGAATAATAAAATGAGGATTTTTCGGCCCAGCAGCCTTTGTCCACCAAACTGACCTTTCCCAGTACAAACAATTGGAACAGTGATATCACTTCCTGCAGAGGTTTTGGTCTGATGTGTTTCATGTCTAATTCCTGGCTTTCCCGACGTTCCCATAACTGAGCGATACGTACGTGTGGGCAGAGGCGTAGCAGCAGCAGTGAGGTGTAGTTAGGTGTGTTACACTGAGGGTGAACAGCGCCCTCTGGGGGCCGCATGGTTCCTTCTCACAGGGCTAAATGAAGTTTATGGATCAGTAAAAACACGGCGACAGGTTTCCGCTCCGGTTCCGCCCAAACAGGGCTGTTTACAACTCCCGGCGCGCGAGCAGCGGCGCCGACATGGGCTGAGTCACCGGAAAGCCGCAGGCTGTCCGAGACGATAACGAGTCATGACAGGAATGACCTCATCACGTCAGCCAGCCGCACGATCTGGGTCAGTCCGAAAAATGCCGGCCGTCCCTGTTTCTATACAACACACACACGCGCGCACACACACACACACACACACATAAACACAGCCTCCAACACACACACACACACACATAAACACAGCCTCCAACACACACACACACAGCCTCCAACACACGCACACACAGCCTCCAACACAGACACACAGCCTCCAGCACACACACACAACCTCCAACACACACACACACACACACACACACAGCCTCCAACACGCACACACAGCCTCCAACACACAAACACAGCCTCCAACACACACACACAGCCTCCAACACACACACACACAGCCTCCAACACGCACACACAGCCTCCAACACGCACACACAGCCTCCAGCACACACACACGCACACAGCCTCCAACACGCACACACAGCCTCCAACACGCGCACACAGCCTCCAACACGCGCACACAGCCTCCAACACGCGCACACACACACACACACACACACAGCCTCCAACACGCACACAAAGCCTCCAACACACACACACAACCTCCAACACACACACACAGCCTCCAACACACACACACACACAGCCTCCAACACGCACACACACACAGCCTCCAACACGCACACACAGCCTCCAACACACACACACGCACACAGCCTCCAACACACCCACACGCACACAGCCTCCAACACGCACACACAGCCTCCAACACACACACACACAGCCTCCAGCACACACACACACAGCCTCCAGCACACACACACAGCCTCCAACACACACACACACACACACACACACAGCCTCCAACACGCACACACAGCCTCCAACACACACACACAGCCTCCAACACGCACACACAGCCTCCAACAGGCACACACAGCCTCCAACACACACACACACACACAGCCTCCAACACACACGCACACACACAGCCTCCAACAGGCACACACAGCCTCCAACACACACACACAGCCTCCAGCACACACACACAGCCTCCAGCACACACACACGCACACAGCCTCCAACACACACACACTACCTCCAACACACACACACACGCACACACAGCCTCCAACACGCACACACAGCCTCCAACACACAAACACAGCCTCCAACACAAACACACACACAGCCTCCAACACGCACACACAGCCTCCAACACACACACACAGCCTCCAACACACACACACACACACACACAGCCTCCAACACACGCACACACAGCCTCCAACACAGACACACAGCCTCCAGCACACACACACAACCTCCAACACACACACACACACACACACACACACAGCCTCCAACACGCACACACAGCCTCCAACACACAAACACAGCCTCCAACACACACACACAGCCTCCAACACACACACACACAGCCTCCAACACGCACACACAGCCTCCAACACGCACACACAGCCTCCAGCACACACACACGCACACAGCCTCCAACACGCACACACAGCCTCCAACACGCACACACAGCCTCCAACACGCGCACACAGCCTCCAACACGCGCACACACACACACACACACACACAGCCTCCAACACGCACACAAAGCCTCCAACACACACACACAACCTCCAACACACACACACAGCCTCCAACACACACACACACACAGCCTCCAACACGCACACACACACAGCCTCCAACACGCACACACAGCCTCCAACACACACACACGCACACAGCCTCCAACACACCCACACGCACACAGCCTCCAACACGCACACACAGCCTCCAACACACACACACACAGCCTCCAGCACACACACACACAGCCTCCAGCACACACACACAGCCTCCAACACACACACACACACACACACACACAGCCTCCAACACGCACACACAGCCTCCAACACACACACACAGCCTCCAACACACACACACAGAGCCTCCAACACACACACACAACCTCCAACACACACACACAACCTCCAACACACACACACGCACACAGCCTCCAACACACACACACAACCTCCAACACACACACACAACCTCCAACACACACACACACACACACACAGCCTCCAACACACACACACACAGCCTCCAACACACACACACACAGCCTCCAACACACACACGCGCACACACGCACAGCCTCCAGCACGCACACACAGCCTCCAGCACGCACACACAGCCTCCAACACGCACACACAGCCTCCAACACGCACACACAGCCTCCAACACACACACACGCACAGCCTCCAACACACACACGCACAGCCTCCAACACACACGCACACAGCCTCCAACACACACACAGCCTCCAACACACACACACAGCCTCCAACACACACACACAACCTCCAACACACACACACAGCCTCCAACACACACACACACACACACACAGGGACACGCACACACAGCCTCCAACACACACACACAGCCTCCAACACGCACACACACACACACACAGGGACACGCACACACACAGCCTCCAAAATGCACACACACACACAGCCTCCAAAACGCACACACACACACACACAGCCTCCAAAACGCACACACACACAGCCTCCAACACACGCACACACACACAGCCTCCAACACACGCACACACACACAGCCTCCAACACACGCACACAGCCTCCAACACACACACGCGCACACACACAGCCTCCAACACACACACGCGCACACACACAGCCTCCAACACACACACACAGCCTCCAACACACACACACACACAGCCTCCAACACGCACACACACACACACAGGGACACGCACACACACAGCCTCCAAAATGCACACACACACACACAGCCTGCAAAACGCACACACACACACACACACACACAGCCTCCAAAACGCACACACACACACAGCCTCCAACACACGCACACACACTCAGCCTCCAACACACGCACACACACACAGCCTCCAACACACGCACACACACACAGCCTCCAACACACGCACACACACACACTCAGCCTCCAACACACGCACACACACACACTCAGCCTCCAACAAACACACACACACACACAGCCTTCAACACACACACACTCAGTCTCCAACACATTTCGGAATGGAGTGAATTTCAGTGTTAAGCACAGCCTCCAAAACGCACACACACACACATACACACAGCCTCCAAAACGCACACACACACGCACACACACAGCCTCCAAAGCGCACACACACACGCACAGCCTCCAAAACGCACACACACACACATACACACAGCCTCCAAAACGCACACACACACACGCACACACACAGCCTCCAAAACGCACACACACACGCACAGCCTCCAAAACGCACACACACACGCACAGCCTCCAAAACGCACACACACACACAGCCTCCAAAATGCACACAAACCCACACAGCTTCCAAAATGCACACACACACACACACACACACACACAGCCTCCAAAACGCACAGCCTCCAAAACGCACACACACACACACGCACAGCCTCCAAAACGCACACACACACACACACACACAGCCTCCAAAACGCACACACACACACACAGCCTCCAAAACGCACACACACACACACACACAGCCTCCAAAACGCACACACACAGGGAAACACACACACACATCCTCCAACACACACACACACACGCACAGCCTCCAAAACGCACACACACACAGCCTCCAACATGCACACACACACACACACACACAAACACACAGCATCCAACACAGATACACGCACAACGCAGCCTCCAACACGCACACAAGCACACACACACACACAGCCTCCAAAACGCACACACACACACACAGCCTCCAAAACGCACGCACACACAGCCTCCAAAACGCACGCACACACACACACACAGCCTCCAAAACGCACACACACACACACACACACACACAGCCTCCAAAACGCACACACATACACAGGGACACACACACAGCGCCTCCAAAACGCACACACACACACACACAGCCTCCAAAACGCACACACACACACAGGGAAACACACACACACATCCTCCAACATACGCACACACACACAGCCTCCAAAACATGCACACACACACACACACACACACAGCCTCCAACACATGCACGCACACACACACACACAGCCTCCAACACGCACACACACACACACACACACACAGCCTCCAACACGCGCACACACACACACACAGCCTCCAACACGCACACACAGACACACACAGCGTCCAACACGCACACACACACACACACAGCCTCCAACACGCACACACACACACACACACAGCCTCCAACACGCACACACACACACACAGCCTCCAACACGCACACACAGACAGCCTCCAAAATGCAAACACACACACACAGCCTCCAAAACGTACACACACACACAGCCTCCAACACGCACACACACACCCGCACATACACACACACACGCACACACACACAGCCTCCAACACGCACACACACACACACAGCCTCCAACACGCACACAACACCCGCACATACATACGCACACACGCAGCCTCCAACACGCGCACACACACACAGCCTCCAGCACGCGCACACACACACACACACTCAGCCTCCAACTCACGCACACACACACAGCCTCCAACACATGCACACACACACACACACACTCAGCCTCCAACAAACACACACACACACTCAGCCTCCAACACACACACACACACACACACACTCAGCCTCCAACACACACACACACACACACAGTCTCCAACACGCACACACACCCACACAGCCTCCAAAACGCACACACACATGCACAGCCTCCAAAACGCACACACACACACACAGCCTCCAAAACGCACACACACACACACACACACACACACACACAGCCTCCAAAACGCACACACACACACAGCCTCCAAAACACACACACACACACACAGCCTCCAAAATGCACACACACACACACACACACACACACACACACACACAGCCTCCAAAACGCACACACACAGCCTCCAAAACGCACACACACACACACACACACAGGGACATGCACACACACAGCCTCCAAAATGCACACACACACACAGCCTCCAAAACGCACACACACACACACACACAGGGACATGCACACACACAGCCTCCAAAATGCACACACACACACAGCCTCCAAAACGCACACACACACACACACACAGGGACATGCACACACACAGCCTCCAAAATGCACACACACACACAGCCTCCAAAACGCACACACAGCCTCCAAAACGCACACACACACAGGGACACACACACACAGCCTCCAAAACGCACACACACAGCCTCCAAAACGCACACACACACACAGCCTCCAAAACGCACACACACACACAGCCTCCAAAACGCACACACACACAGGGACACACACACACAGCCTCCAAAACGCACACACACACACACACAGGGACACACACACACACAGCCTCCAAAACACACACACACACAGCCTCCAAAATGCACACACACACACAGCCTCCAAAACGCACACACACACACACAAAGCCTCCAAAACGCACACACACACACAGGGACACGCACACACACAGCCTCCAAAATGCACACACATACACACACACACAGCCTCCAAAACGCACACACACTCAGCCTCCAACACACGCACACACACACAGCCTCCAACACACGCACACACACACACACACACACTCAGCCTCCAACACACGCACACACACTCAGCCTCCAACACACGCACACACACAGCCTCCAACACACGCACACACACAGCCTCCAACACACGCACACACACAGCCTCCAACACACGCACACACACAGCCTCCAAAACGCACACACACACGCACAGCCTCCAAAAGGCACACACACACACACACACACACACACACACACAGCCTCCAAAACGCACACACACACACACACACAGCCTCCAAAACGCACACACACACGCACAGCCTCCAAAACGCACACACACACGCACAGCCTCCAAAACGCGCACACACACACACGCACAGCCTCCAAAACGCACACACACACACACGCACAGCCTCCAAAACGCACACACACAGCCTCCAAAACGCACACACACACAGCCTCCAAAACGCACACACGCACACACACAGCCTCCAAAACGCACACACACACACACAGCCTCCAAAACGCACACACACACACACAGCCTCCAAAACGCACACACACACACACAGCCTCCAACACGCACACACACCCACACAGGGAAACACACACACACATCCTCCAACACACACACACACACACACAGCCTCCAAAACGCACACACACACACAGCCTCCAACACGCACACACACACACACACACACATACACGCACAAACGCAGGCTCCAACACACACACAAGCACACACACACACACAGCCTCCAAAACGCACACACACACACAGCCTCCAAAACGCACACACACACACACACACAGCCTCCAAAACGCACACACACACACACACACAGCCTCCTAAACGCACACACATACACAGGGACACACACACACAGCGCCTCCAAAACGCGCACACACACACACACACACACACACAGCCTCCAAAACGCACACACACACACACACACACAGCCTCCAACATGCACACACACACACACACAGGGAAACACACACACACATCCTCCAACATACGCACACACACACAGCCTCCAACACATGCACACACACACACACACACACAGCCTCCAACACATGCACGCACACACACACACACACACACACAGCCTCCAACACGCGCACACACACACAGCCTCCAACACATGCACGCACACACACACACAGCCTCCAACACGCACACAGCCTCCAACACGCACACAGCCTCCAACACGCACACAGCCTCCAACACGCACACACACACACACACACACAGCCTCCAACACGCACACAGCCTCCAACACGCACACACACACACACAGCCTCCAACACGCACACAGCCTCCAACACGCACACACACACACACACAGCCTCCAACACGCACACAGCCTCCAACACGCACACACACACACACACACAGCCTCCAACACACACACACGCACACACATACATGCACAAACGCAGCCTCCAACACGCACACAAGTACACACACACACAGCCTCCAGCACGCGCACACACACACACGCACACACACACACAGCCTTCAATACGCACACAGACACGAACCCGTACACACACACTCAGCCTCCAACACACGCACACACACTCAGCCTCCAACACACGCACACTCAGTCTCCAACACACGCACACACACACACACACACACACACAGCCTCCAACACACGCACACTCAGTCTCCAACACACACACACACACACTCAGCCTCCAACACACGCACACACACTCAGCCTCCAACACAAGCACACTCAGTCTCCAACACACGCACACACACACTCAGCCTCCAACACACACACACACACACACACACAGCCTCCAACACATGCACGCACACACACACACACACACACAGCCTCCAACACGCGCACACACACACAGCCTCCAACACATGCACGCACACACACACACAGCCTCCAACACGCACACAGCCTCCAACACGCACACAGCCTCCAACACGCACACACACACACACACACACAGCCTCCAACACGCACACAGCCTCCAACACGCACACACACACACACACACACAGCCTCCAACACGCACACAGCCTCCAACACGCACACACACACACACACAGCCTCCAACACGCACACAGCCTCCAACACGCACACACACACACACACACACACAGCCTCCAACACACACACACGCACACACATACATGCACAAACGCAGCCTCCAACACGCACACAAGTACACACACACACAGCCTCCAGCACGCGCACACACACACACGCACACACACACACAGCCTTCAATATGCACACAGACACGAACCCGTACACACACACTCAGCCTCCAACACACGCACACACACTCAGCCTCCAACACACGCACACTCAGTCTCCAACACACGCGCACACACACACACACACACACAGCCTCCAACACACGCACACTCAGTCTCCAACACACACACACACACTCTCAGCCTCCAACACACGCACACACACTCAGCCTCCAACACAAGCACACTCAGTCTCCAACACACGCACACACACACTCAGCCTCCAACACACGCACACTCAGTCTCCAACACACGCGCACACACACACAGCCTCCAACACACGCACACTCAGTCTCCAACACACACACACACACACACTCAGCCTCCAACACACGCACACTCAGTCTCCAACACACGCGCACACACACACAGCCTCCAACACACGCACACTCAGTCTCCAACACACACACACACTCAGCCTCCAACACACACACACACACACACACACAGCCTCCAACACACGCACACTCAGTCTCCAACACACACACACACACTCAGCCTCCAACACACACACACACACACACTCAGTCTCCAACACATTTCGGAATGGAGTGAATTTCAGTGTTAAGCGTTGATGAGTCAGAACGGAGTGAATTTCAGTGTTAAGCGTTGATGAGTCAGAACGGAGTGAATTTCAGTGTTAAGCGTTGATGAGTCAGAACGGAGTGAATTTCAGTGTTAAGCGTTGATGAGTCAGAACGGAGTGAATTTCAGTGTTAAGCGTTGATGAGTCAGAACGGAGTGAATTTCAGTGTTAAGCGTTGATGATTCAGAACGGACTGAATTTCAGTGTTAAGCGTTGATGATTCAGAACGGAGTGAATTTCAGTGTTAAGCGTTG
>NC_051233.1:34527948-34542948 GCF_015220715.1 Pygocentrus nattereri | reverse complement strand
GGTGAATATGAGTTATTTTAGTGAAGCTCTCTGTAAAAATTGCCGCCACACAAACATCTTAAAAGAGACGGTTCTTCAGGGGTTCTTTAATAAGCGATGGAGATCAGCAGAACCACATACAGCACTCTCCATCAGTCTGAAGAACCGTTCCACCATGCAAAGCATCTGAATGGCTCTTTAAGTGTTCATGGAACTGTATAGAACCACTTTCTTTACTAAAGAACCGTCAAAGAACCAGCTTTGGAGCCATCGTGGAGAAGAAAGAACAGAAAAAAAGAACACAGCGAGATCAGAGAAAGTGAAGCAGAAGCTGAATGAATGAATAAATAAATAATGAACGGTTAATGGATGAAAGCCGGTGACGTGTGTAAATAACGTATATGCACCATGGCGTCATGACTGACGGAACGAGGCGACTGTAAAATGCAGAGAGGAAGCAGCTGAGAGACGGAGAGATGAAGGTGAAGATGAAGGAGGTGAAAGAGGAGACGCGTCGTTGGTGGTTTCTGAATGAAGAACCAACCTTGGCGAGATATCGCATCCTTGCTGCATGAAGGCTCCGAGTGAGAACCACAGGCTGTTGAAGATGCCAAAGTCGTTGGGCGGGTCCGGGGGGCTCTGAGGGTCCTTTGCTTCATCGCTGTCATCCAGGTGCCACTCGTACGGGCTGAAGCGGCTGACCAGGAAGAGGACCACACTCACGCCGATGTAGGCGAACACGATGCACATCCAGATCTCGTAGGCCAGCGGGTCCAGGAAGGAGAAGACGCCCGGCTTGGACTTCTGGGGCTTTTTGATCATGATGGAGATGCCGAGGCTCATGAAGGGCTTTGAGAAGTCAATCACTTCTTCTCGCACCAGCGTGATGGTCAGCGGCGCCACCGCGATGTCCGCCCTCTACAAACATACACAGCGTGGACACCAGAAGGTCAGCACCCATCATCAATTCACACAGTCAAACTTCAGGCAAATCCACACAAAATTAGAGCGACAGAACGTGGTCAGTAACTGGGCTGGTGGCGACTGAACAGTAAAGACTGACCCGCAGACAGATCGAAACGGTCAGGTGCTGACCACCTCTTACTACAGCAGGCTTAGCTCAGGGGTCACATCCCGAATGTTAAGAAACTGTTTTGTCCTTTCAACAAGAATCAAACTCTGAACTATTAACTCTGAACTATAAACTCTGAACTATAAACCCTGAACTGTAAACTCTGAACTATTAACTCTGAACTATAAACTCTGAACTATAAACCCTGAACTGTAAACTCTGAACTATTAACTCTGAACTATAAACCCTGACCTATAAACTCTGAACTATAAACCCTGAACTGTAAACTCTGAACTATAAACTCTGAACTATAAACCCTGACCTATAAACCCTGACCTATAATCTCTGACCTATAAACTCTGAACTATAAACTCTGAACTATAAACCCTGACCTATAAACCCTGACCTATAATCTCTGACCTATAAACTCTGAACTATAATCTCTGAACTATAAACCCTGACCTATAAACTCTGAACTATAAACCCTGACCTATAAACCCTGACCTATAAACTCTGAACTATAAACTCTGAACTATATACCCTGAACTGTAAACTCTGAACTATAAACTCTGAACTATAAACCCTGAACTGTAAACTCTGAACTGTAAACCCTGAACTATAAACTCTGAACTATAAACCCTGACCTATAAACTCTGACCTATAAACTATGAACTATAATCTCTGAACTATAAACTCTGAACTATAAACTCTGAACTATAAACCCTGAACTGTAAACTCTGAACTGTAAACCCTGAACTATAAACTCACATATATACCCTGACCTATAAACTCTGAACTATATACCCTGAACTGTAAACTCTGAACTGTAAACCCTGAACTGTAAACTCTGACCTATAAACCCTGACCTATAAACTCTGACCTATAATCTCTGAACTATAATCTCTGACCTATAAACTCTGAACTATAAACCCTGAACTATAATCTCTGACCGATAAACTCTGACCTATAAACCCTGAACTATAAACCCTGAATTATAAACTCTGAACTATAAACTCTGAACTATAAACTCTGAACTATAATATCTGAACTAGAAACCCTGAACTATAATCTCTGAACTATAAACCCTGAACTATAAACCCTGACCTATAAACTCTGACCTATAAAGCCTGACCTATAAACTCTGAACTATAATCTCTGAACTAGAAACTCTGAACTATAATCTCTGAACTAGAAACTCTGAACTAGAAACCCTGAACTAGAAACCCTGAACTAGAAACTCTAAACTAGAAACCCTGAACTATAAAATCTAAACTATAAAATCTAAACTATAAAGCCTGACCTATAAACTCTGAACTATAATCTCTGAACTAGAAACTCTGAACTATAATCTCTGAACTAGAAACTCTGAACTAGAAACGCTGAACTAGAAACGCTGAACTAGAAACGCTGAACTAGAAACCCTGAACTATAATTTATGAACTATAATCTCTGAAGTATAATCTCTGAACTATAAACGCTGAACTATAAACGCTGAACTATAGAACCTGAACTATAAACTCTGAAGTATAAACCCTGAACTATAAACCCTGCACTATTAACTCTGAACTATTAACTCTGAACTATTAACTCTGAACTATAAACCCTGAACTATAAACCCTGAACTATTAACTCTGAACTATTAACTCTGAACTATTAACTCTGAACTATTAACTCTGAACTATTAACTCTGAACTATAATCTCTGAACTAGAAACCATGAACTATTAACTCTGAACTATAAACCCTGAACTATAAACCCTGAACTATTAACTCTGAACTATTAACTCTGAACTATTAACTCTGAACTATTAACTCTGAACTATAAACCCTGAACTATAAACTCTGAACTATAATCTCTGAACTAGAAACCATGAACTATTAACTCTGAACTATTAACTCTGAACTATTAACTCTGAACTATAATCTCTGAACTAGAAACCCTGAACTAGAAACCCTGAACTATAATCTCTGAACTATAAACCCTGCACTATGAACCCTGAACTATAATCTCTGAAGTATAAACCCTGAACTAGAAACCCTGAACTATTAAGTCTGAACTATAAACCCTGTACTATAAACTCTGAAGTATAAACCCTGAACTATAAACCCTGCACTATAAACCCTGAACTATAAACCCTGAACTATAAACCCTGCACTATAAACCCTGCACTATAAACCCTGCACTATAAACCCTGAACTATTTACTCTGAACTATTAACTCTGAACTATAAACCCTGAACTATAAACTCTGAACTAGAAACCCTGATCTATTAACTCTGAACTATAAACCCTGAACTATTAACTCTGAACTATTAACTCTGAACTATTAACTCTGAACTATAAACCCGGAACTATAAACTCTGAACTATAAACCCTGATCTATTAACTCTGAACTATAAACCCTGAACTATAAACCCTGAACTATTAACTCTGAACTATAAACCCTGAACTATAAACCCTGAACTATAAACCCTAAACTATAAACCCTGAACTATTAACTCTGAACTATTAACTCTGAACTATTAACTCCGAACTATAAATCCTGAACTATAATCTCCGAACTATAAACCCTGAACTATAAACCCTGCACTATAAACTCGGAACTATAAACTCGGAACTATAAACTCGGAACTATAAACCCTGAACTATAAACCCTGAACTATAAACCCTGAACTATAAACCCTGAACTATTAACTCTGAACTATTAACTCTGAACTATTAACTCTGAACTAGAAACCCTGAACTAGAAACCCTGAACTAGAAACCCTGAACTATAATCTCTGAACTAGAAACCCTGAACTATTAACTCTGAACTATTAACTCTGAACTATAAACCCTGTACTATAAACTCTGAAGTATAAACCCTGAACTATAAACCCTGCACTATAAACCCTGAACTATAAACCCTGCACTATAAACCCTGAACTATAAACCCTGCACTATAAACCCTGAACTATAAACCCTGAACTATAAACCCTGCACTATAAACCCTGAACTATAAACCCTGAACTATTTACTCTGAACTATTAACTCTGAACTATAAACCCTGAACTATAAACTCTGAACTAGAAACCCTGATCTATTAACTCTGAACTATAAACCCTGAACTATAAACCTGAACTATAAACCCTGAACTATAAACCCTGAACTAGAAACCCTGAACTATAAACCCTGAACTATAATCTCTGAACTATAATCTCTGAACTATAAACCCTGAACTATAAACCCTGAACTATAAACTCTGAACTATAAACCCTGATCTATTAACTCTGAACTATAAACCATGAACTATTAACTCTGAACTATTAACTCTGAACTATAAACCCTGAACTATAAACCCTGAACTATAAACCCTGAACTATAAACCCTGAACTATTAACCCTGAACTATTAACTCCGAACTATTAACTCTGAACTATTAACTCCGAACTATAAACCCTGCACTATTAACTCCGAACTATAAATCCTGAACTATAATCTCCGAACTATAAACTCTGAACTATAAACCCTGATCTATTAACTCTGAACTATAAACCCTGAACTATTAACTCTGAACTATAAACTCTGAACTATAAACCCTGAACTGTAAACTCTGAACTATTAACTCTGAACTATAAACCCTGACCTATAAACTCTGAACTATAAACCCTGAACTGTAAACTCTGAACTATAAACTCTGAACTATAAACCCTGACCTATAAACCCTGACCTATAATCTCTGACCTATAAACTCTGAACTATAAACTCTGAACTATAAACCCTGACCTATAAACCCTGACCTATAATCTCTGACCTATAAACTCTGAACTATAATCTCTGAACTATAAACCCTGACCTATAAACTCTGAACTATAAACCCTGACCTATAAACCCTGACCTATAAACTCTGAACTATAAACTCTGAACTATATACCCTGAACTGTAAACTCTGAACTATAAACTCTGAACTATAAACCCTGAACTGTAAACTCTGAACTGTAAACCCTGAACTATAAACTCTGAACTATAAACCCTGACCTATAAACTCTGACCTATAAACTATGAACTATAATCTCTGAACTATAAACTCTGAACTATAAACTCTGAACTATAAACCCTGAACTGTAAACTCTGAACTGTAAACCCTGAACTATAAACTCACATATATACCCTGACCTATAAACTCTGAACTATATACCCTGAACTGTAAACTCTGAACTGTAAACCCTGAACTGTAAACTCTGACCTATAAACCCTGACCTATAAACTCTGACCTATAATCTCTGAACTATAATCTCTGACCTATAAACTCTGAACTATAAACCCTGAACTATAATCTCTGACCGATAAACTCTGACCTATAAACCCTGAACTATAAACCCTGAATTATAAACTCTGAACTATAAACTCTGAACTATAAACTCTGAACTATAATATCTGAACTAGAAACCCTGAACTATAATCTCTGAACTATAAACCCTGAACTATAAACCCTGACCTATAAACTCTGACCTATAAAGCCTGACCTATAAACTCTGAACTATAATCTCTGAACTAGAAACTCTGAACTATAATCTCTGAACTAGAAACTCTGAACTAGAAACCCTGAACTAGAAACCCTGAACTAGAAACTCTAAACTAGAAACCCTGAACTATAAAATCTAAACTATAAAATCTAAACTATAAAGCCTGACCTATAAACTCTGAACTATAATCTCTGAACTAGAAACTCTGAACTATAATCTCTGAACTAGAAACTCTGAACTAGAAACGCTGAACTAGAAACGCTGAACTAGAAACGCTGAACTAGAAACCCTGAACTATAATTTATGAACTATAATCTCTGAAGTATAATCTCTGAACTATAATCTCTGAACTATAAACGCTGAACTATAAACGCTGAACTATAGAACCTGAACTATAAACTCTGAAGTATAAACCCTGAACTATAAACCCTGCACTATTAACTCTGAACTATTAACTCTGAACTATTAACTCTGAACTATAAACCCTGAACTATAAACCCTGAACTATTAACTCTGAACTATTAACTCTGAACTATTAACTCTGAACTATTAACTCTGAACTATTAACTCTGAACTATAATCTCTGAACTAGAAACCATGAACTATTAACTCTGAACTATAAACCCTGAACTATAAACCCTGAACTATTAACTCTGAACTATTAACTCTGAACTATTAACTCTGAACTATTAACTCTGAACTATAAACCCTGAACTATAAACTCTGAACTATAATCTCTGAACTAGAAACCATGAACTATTAACTCTGAACTATTAACTCTGAACTATTAACTCTGAACTATAATCTCTGAACTAGAAACCCTGAACTAGAAACCCTGAACTATAATCTCTGAACTATAAACCCTGCACTATGAACCCTGAACTATAATCTCTGAAGTATAAACCCTGAACTAGAAACCCTGAACTATTAACTCTGAACTATAAACCCTGTACTATAAACTCTGAAGTATAAACCCTGAACTATAAACCCTGCACTATAAACCCTGAACTATAAACCCTGAACTATAAACCCTGCACTATAAACCCTGCACTATAAACCCTGCACTATAAACCCTGAACTATTTACTCTGAACTATTAACTCTGAACTATAAACCCTGAACTATAAACTCTGAACTAGAAACCCTGATCTATTAACTCTGAACTATAAACCCTGAACTATTAACTCTGAACTATTAACTCTGAACTATTAACTCTGAACTATAAACCCTGAACTATAAACTCTGAACTATAAACCCTGATCTATTAACTCTGAACTATAAACCCTGAACTATAAACCCTGAACTATTAACTCTGAACTATAAACCCTGAACTATAAACCCTGAACTATAAACCCTAAACTATAAACCCTGAACTATTAACTCTGAACTATTAACTCTGAACTATTAACTCCGAACTATAAATCCTGAACTATAATCTCCGAACTATAAACCCTGAACTATAAACCCTGCACTATAAACTCGGAACTATAAACTCGGAACTATAAACTCGGAACTATAAACCCTGAACTATAAACCCTGAACTATAAACCCTGAACTATAAACCCTGAACTATTAACTCTGAACTATTAACTCTGAACTATTAACTCTGAACTAGAAACCCTGAACTAGAAACCCTGAACTAGAAACCCTGAACTATAATCTCTGAACTAGAAACCCTGAACTATTAACTCTGAACTATTAACTCTGAACTATAAACCCTGTACTATAAACTCTGAAGTATAAACCCTGAACTATAAACCCTGCACTATAAACCCTGAACTATAAACCCTGCACTATAAACCCTGAACTATAAACCCTGCACTATAAACCCTGAACTATAAACCCTGAACTATAAACCCTGCACTATAAACCCTGAACTATAAACCCTGAACTATTTACTCTGAACTATTAACTCTGAACTATAAACCCTGAACTATAAACTCTGAACTAGAAACCCTGATCTATTAACTCTGAACTATAAACCCTGAACTATAAACCTGAACTATAAACCCTGAACTATAAACCCTGAACTAGAAACCCTGAACTATAAACCCTGAACTATAATCTCTGAACTATAATCTCTGAACTATAAACCCTGAACTATAAACCCTGAACTATAAACTCTGAACTATAAACCCTGATCTATTAACTCTGAACTATAAACCATGAACTATTAACTCTGAACTATTAACTCTGAACTATAAACCCTGAACTATAAACCCTGAACTATAAACCCTGAACTATAAACCCTGAACTATTAACCCTGAACTATTAACTCCGAACTATTAACTCTGAACTATTAACTCCGAACTATAAACCCTGCACTATTAACTCCGAACTATAAATCCTGAACTATAATCTCCGAACTATAAACTCTGAACTATAAACCCTGATCTATTAACTCTGAACTATAAACCCTGAACTATTAACTCTGAACTATTAACTCTGAACTATAAACCCTGAACTATAAACCCTGAACTATAAACCCTGAACTATAAACCCTGAACTATTAACCCTGAACTATTAACTCTGAACTATTAACTCTGAACTATTAACTCTGAACTATAAACCCTGCACTATTAACTCCGAACTATAAATCCTGAACTATAATCTCCGAACTATAAACCCTGAACTATAAACCCTGAACTATAAACCCTGAACTATAAACCCTGAACTATTAACTCTGAACTATAAACTCTGAACTATAATCTCTGAACTAGAAACCCTGAACTAGAAACCCTGAACTAGAAACCCTGAACTATAATCTCTGAACTATAAACCCTGCACTATGAACCCTGAACTATAATCTCTGAAGTATAAACCCTGAACTAGAAACCCTGAACTAGAAACCCTGAACTATAATCTCTGAACTATAAACCCTGAAGTATAAACCCTGAACTAGAAACTCTGAACTATTAACTCTGAACTATTAACTCTGAACTATTAACTCTATTTTTCATGCTCACATTTAAGTAACAACACTTTGAAGGAAACCATAGACAATAATAACCTGATTGTAAATAAAAGTTTAATAATTCCATCAATTTTTAAAAATGTAAACAGCTTCTATTTATTGTTTATCAAAAGCACAACTACAAAAAACATAACCACTTTAGTCCAATCAGAAAAGTTTCAGATTTTGGGTGCAACTGGTAATCTGAGATTGAAAGTCAAGTGATTTTATTCACTTTGCGCTCAGTGGCGCCATCTTAAGTCAAAAAAATGCTGTTTTTCCAAATTTAGAAATTTTAGAGAATTTCCCTTTTTTTAATTTTCAGGGCTGTGAATTCTGACCAAGACCAAAGACCTGGGTGGAGTTAGCAACACTCAGGGACACAGGAAGACGTCCAGCCATGAACCGAGAGCCAAAACGGGAAAATCTGAGGACCTGAAATCTAAACGG
The DNA here is from genome assembly GCF_015220715.1 of Pygocentrus nattereri. Classification (NCBI taxonomy): domain Eukaryota; kingdom Metazoa; phylum Chordata; class Actinopteri; order Characiformes; family Serrasalmidae; genus Pygocentrus; species Pygocentrus nattereri. The sequence continues at coordinate 34,533,992 of NC_051233.1, read as the reverse complement.
GAACAAACTTCCAAATTCAGATGTCATAAACCACAAAGACGATTTCACCAAGTTTCACCAAAAAGGTGCAGCAACAATTTCTCAGATGTGCAGCTACAGTTTTGTGTCCCATCCATAAAAGATTCCAGTCACACATTTTAATGTTTTTTTTTTATTTAAGCGGTAAATTTAAGCTGATTTCTAACGACTTTTCCTCAACAATTAAAACTCTGCCATGTTGGATCGTCCAGTTTGATTTATAGAAAGAAAAGGTTTATTTATACTGCACTGCATTGAGCTGGATAAAAGACACATCCATCACAGACATCCTGCTGTGTTTACACTTCTAATTATCTTCAGAGTTTTGTTTGCAGATATTTGGAATATTTTGTTATAATCTGAGTCTGGTGGACAGTTTTGTTTGTAGCGTAACGCTCAGTAATTAGACGAGTAGGCATTCGGTTCGGTTTTTAAAGTGTAGCACATTTAGATGAAAACGAGGTCCAGCGCTGTTTGGGGATGTATCACCGTCTCAGCTGCTCTGGCTCGCTAGTGTTACTAACTTCACACACCCTCTAACCGCCTGTCTGATCCCTAATGGGGTCATGACCTCTCACTTACCCCGTACACCAGTTCTCCCACCATGCCGTTCCAGGTTCTGGTCTCGGGGTCACGCGCCCCATATTTGCCGTCGGCCACGATGGACAGTTTGTATTTGATCCCTACGTGTTTGGCGATCTCTGAGGCCAAGTCAACGCAGTAGCCCTCATAGCGGTCATTACCCTCCATCTGCATATAATTCCGCTTATACATCACATACGGAGCCTCCTGTTAACCAGATCAGACAGGGGTCAGCAGGGGGTCATCGCACACGCTCAGAGAAGACACAGACACAAAACTGGGCAGCATGCAGCCATGCTAGAGAAGCAGGCCTGTGCACAGACCCCCGGGGGGCTCAAAGAACAGCAACCTGGACACCAATCATACTTTCATCCAGAGCGGTGATGTAATCATGCTGTAAAGCGTACACTGTAGTTTGAGTAGGTGGGGTGGTGGTGGGGGGATGGGGGGGGGGGGGGGTATGATGCATTTATGATTGTAGGATCATAAACATCACAGAAAAGTCTGGACTTTCCTGAATGAAATGCAGTGGCTGCTTAAAGCTGGTGAGATGTTGCCAGGTGGGTTCTTAGGTGTCCGTGTGGTTGCTAGGGAGTTGCTATGGTAGCCTACATGGGTAAAAGGGGTATTACTATTGGACACCCCCCCCGAGGTCTTTCTGTGCATGTGGCATCTGAGAGGATCAAACAAACACAACATGAAACTCATTACAGACAAAAACGCTACGATTCAGCGTAACAAGACAAACAAACAAACAAGGTCATGAATATTAATGAGCTGAGATTTGGGGCAGCCAGCCTTTGTTAGAGAACACAAAGCAGTGACACGGGTTCACTCAGAGCAGGAAGGGTCACTGGGGTCACTGCAGTTCTGGACTGTGGACAGTGATGGTGGGGAGGGCAGTGGTCAATAAGTTGGGAGGGCTTTGATCAGTAAGTGGGGGGGCTTTGGTCAGTAAGTGGGGAGGGCTTTGGTCAGTAAGTGGGGGAGGCATTGGTCAGTAAGTGGGGGAGGCATTGGTCAGTAAGTGGGGAGGCCTTTGGTCAGTAAGTAAGAAAGGCTTTGGTCAGTAAGTGGGGACAGCTGTGGTCAGTAAGTGGGGAGGGCTTTGGTCAGTAAGTAGGGACAGCTGTGGTCAGTAAGTGGGGAGGGCTTTGGTCAGTAAGTGGGGACAGCGGTGGTCAGTAAGTCGGGACAGCTGTGGTCAGTAAGTGAGGAGGGCATTGGACAGTGATGGTGGGGAGGGCTGTGGTCAATAAGTTGGGAGGGCTTTGGTCAGTAAGTGGGGGAGGCATTGGTGAGTAAGTTGGGAGGGCTTTGATCAGTAAGTGGGGACAGGTGTGGTCAGTAAGTGGGAAGGGCTTTGGTCAGTAAGTGGGGAGGGCTTTGGTCAGTAAGTAGGAAAGGCTTTGGTCAGTAAGTTTGGAGGGCTTTGATCAGTAAGGTGGGAGGGCTTTGGTCAGTAAGTGGGGAGGCCTTTGGTCAGTAAGTGGAGACAGCTGTGGTCAGTAAGTGGGGACAGCTGTGGTCAGGAAGTGGGGACAGCTGTGGTCAGTAAGTTGAGAGGGCTTTGGTCAGTAAGTGGAGACAGCTGTGGTCAGTAAATGGGGAAGGCTTTGGTCAGTAAGTTGGGAGGGCTTTGGTTAGTAAGTTTGGAAAGCTTTGGTCAGTAAGTTGGGAGGGCATTGGACAGTGATGGTGGGGAGGGCTGTGCTCAATAAGTTGTGAGGCCTTTGGTCAGTAAGTGGAGACAGCTGTGGTCAGTAAGTGGGGAAGGCTTTGGTTAGTAAGTTTGGAAAGCTTTGGTCAGTAAGTGTGGAAAGCTTTGGTCAGTAAGTTGGGAGGCCTTTGGTTAGTAAGTTAGGAAAGCTTTGGTCAGTAAGTTGGGAGGCCTTTGGTCAGTAAATTGGGAGGCCTTTGGTCAGTAAGTGGGAAGGCCTTTGATCAGTAAGTGGGGACAGCTGTGGTCAGTAAGTGGGAAGGGCTTTGGTTAGTAAGTGGGAAGGGCTTTGGTCAGTAAGTAGGAAAGGCTTTGGTCAGTAACTTGGGAGGCCTTTGGTCAGTAAGTGGGGACAGCTGTGGTCAGTAAGTGGGGACAGCTGTGGTCAGTAAGTTAGGAGGGCTTTGGACAGGGATAGTGGGGAGGGCTGTGGTCAGTAAGTGGGGGAGGCATTGGTGAGTAAGTTGGGAGGGCTTTGGTCAGTTAGTGTGGAGGGCTTTGGTCAGTAAGTGGGTAGGGCTTTGGTCAGTAAGTGGGGGAGGCATTGGTCAGTAAGTGGGGACAGCTGTGGTCAGTAAGTGAGGAGGGCATTGGACATTGATGGTGGGGAGGGCTCAATAAGTTGGGAGGGCTTTGGTCAGTAAGTGGGGGAGGCATTGGTAAGTAAGTTGGGAGGGCTTTGGTCAGTATGTGGGGAAGGCTTTGGTCAGTGAGTTGGGAGGCCTTTGGTTAGTAAGTTTGGAAAGCTTTGGTCAGTAAGTTGGGAGGCCTTTGGTCAGTAATTGGGGACAGCTTTGGTCAGTAAGTTTGGTCAGAAGCTCTCCCACACACACATACACACTTGTTTTCATACCTTGTGGGGACATGAGGTCATACATGTCTCTGGTAACGCCCGTCATTTACTTTTGAGTAGAAAGTCAAATAAATGAGAAAAGCTCATTTCCTGATGAAGGTTCAGAGCAACTGCACGTCTTAAGCAGTTATGATGTTGCTATGGTATCACAGGTGGTTGCTATTGTGTTGCTAGAGGATTGATGTGGTATCACTTTTTGTGTGTAGATAAGTGACTGCTGTGGTGTCCCAGGTGACTGCTGTGGTGTTCTAGGTGGTTGCAATTAGATCCCAGGCTACAGTATTGCTAGGGGGTTTCTCAGTGCTATGGTTTCTCGAGTGGTATTTTAATTTTGCTCAGTAATGTCCTACAGACTATATGCATCCACAAGTCATTAGAACTGATCTTAATCTTGACCTGAGGACCTGATTTTATTAAACATGGAGCTCATTAGCAACTTTACACAGACTTTGGTCCTCACAAGTGTAGAAATCCAAGTGTTCTCACACACACACACACACACACACACACACAGGTGCGTGTAGTGAGGAGTTGTGTTTTTTTCCTCTGATTTGTGCTGAAGGCTTTAAAACCTCTACAGAACAGAACACAAACCACCGAATTACTAATCTGATCTAATCCAAACGAAACAGGTCTAATCTAATCAAGTCTAATCTAACCAAGTCTAGTCTAATCAAGTCTAGTCTAATCAAGTCTAGTCTAATCTAATTTAAATCTAATCTAACCTAATCTAGTCAAGTCTAGTGTAGTCCACCACACAAACAAAAATGTAATTAAATAAAAATTAATTCACATTAACAGTATTTTAATAGAAAGTTGATCAGGAAATGTTTTAATTGAAAACAAACTTTAGATTTCATTTCATATTTTATATAAATTCATTTGAAGTATAATGTGTTTATAATTTTTCCTCATATTTATCCTCGTTATACTTACAAACATATTAAATCATCGTTTTGAACAATGTTGCAGCCGTCAAATCAGGCCTCACTAAAGGATGTTAGCTTAGCATGCTAGCTCTGCGGGTTTGTCTACTAATTACTGTCATGATGTTCTGATTTTGCCTATGATGATCAGATCGTAGGCAGAGTCAGAAACGGCACCATGTCCTTTAAATGTAAGATAAGGCGAACCTTATGGTACATTTAAATATGGTTGTGTACCTACGCGAACAACTAGGCTAGCGAACATCAGACCCACGACCTACACCAGCCTAGCGAACATCAGACCCACGACCTACACCAGCCTAGCGAACATCAGACCCACGACCTACACCAGCCTAGCGAACATCAGACCCACGACCTACACCAGCCTAGCGAACATCAGACCCACGACCTACACCAGCCTAGCGAACATCAGACCCACGACCTACGCCAGCCTAGCAAACATCAGACCCACGACCTACACCAGCCTAGCGAACATCAGACCCACGACCTACACCAGCCTAGCGAACATCAGACTCACGACCTACACCAGCCTAGCGAACATCAGACCCACGACCTACACCAGCCTAGCGAACATCAGACCCACGACCTACACCAGCCTAGCGAACATCAGACCCACGACCTACACCAGCCTAGCGAACATCAGACCCACGACCTACACCAGCCTAGCGAACATCAGACCCACGACCTACATCAGCCTAGCGAACATCAGACCCACGACCTACACCAGCCTAGCGAACATCAGACCCACGACCTACACCAGCCTAGCAAACATCAGACCCACGACCTACACCAGCCTAGCGAACATCAGACCCACGACCTACACCAGCCTAGCGAACATCAGACCCACGACCTACACCAGCCTAGCGAACATCAGACCCACGACCTACACCAGCCTAGCGAACATCAGACTCACGACCTACACCAGCCTAGCGAACATCAGACCCACGACCTACACCAGCCTAGCGAACATCAGACCCACGACCTACATCAGCCTAGCGAACATCAGACCCACGACCTACACCAGCCTAGCGAACATCATACCCACGACCTACACGAGCCTAGCGAACATCAGACCCACGACCTACACCAGCCTAGCGAACATCAGACCCACGACCTACACCAGCCTAGCGAACATCAGACCCACGACCTACACCAGCCTAGCGAACATCAGACCCACGACCTACACCAGCCTAGCGAACATCAGACCCACGACCTACACCAGCCTAGCGAACATCAGACTCACGACCTACACCAGCCGAGCGAACATCAGACCCACGACCTACACGAGCCTAGCGAACATCAGACCCACGACCTACACCAGCCTAGCGAACATCAGACCCACGACCTACACCAGCCTAGCGAACATCAGACCCACGACCTACACCAGCCTAGCGAACATCAGACCCACGACCTACATCAGCCTAGCAAACATCAGACCCACGACCTACACCAGCCTAGCGAATATCAGACTCACGACCTACACCAGCCTAGCGAATATCAGACTCACGACCTACACCAGCCTAGCGAACATCAGACCCACGACCTACACGAGCCTAGTAAACATCAGACCCACGACCTACACCAGCCTAGCGAACATCAGACCCACGACCTACACGAGCCTAGCGAACATCAGACCCACGACCTACATGAGATCCACTCAGGTTCCTCCACAGTTATGACCAGGACCTACATTCCCGTCCACTCAGCGAGCACTTCATTAGGAACACCATGTGAATGCTGGGTCAGGTCTCAGAACAGCCTCAGTTCTTCGACTCATGGACTCCACAGGATGTTGGAAACATTTTGTTGAGATGATCATCATACAGGACCTGTGGATTTTCAGCTGGACTTTCGTGCTGTGAATCTCCCGTTTTTTCCACATCCCAAGTAGATTCAGATCCAGTCACTGTGAAGAACCCTGAGC
>NC_051233.1:34517948-34522948 GCF_015220715.1 Pygocentrus nattereri | reverse complement strand
CGTCATGGGTCAACGCCGACGTGTACTGGACACAAATGGACACGTTAGTCTTTATACTTTATACAAATGACCTGCAGAACTGAGCTTCATTCAAAGGAACTGTAAAGGAAGGGGGGGCACTGGATTCCTAACCAGACGAAATGACTGTTAAACAAAATGTGGCAAAGTACTGATTTTATCTGGATTATCTTGTTTCTATAATTGTTTGAAGCCAAAATCATGACTGGAAATATAAAGTTTGGTCACTATATTATTAATATTTGTATTTATTTCAATGTCAATAAAATGTTTATAAAAGTGTCCTGCGCTGAATTTATGGCATATATTACCAGAGTAGTAAGTAATGAATTACATTTACTCTGGTTACTGAAACCGAGTACAGTTTTCCCTGTAACTGTAGATAGATAGATAGATAGATAGATAGATAGATAGATAGATAGATAGATAGATAGATAGATAGATAGATAGATTCAACTTTATTGTCATTACTCAGTACAAGTACATGGCATCGAAATGCAGTTAGCATCTACCAGAAGTGCAAATAGTAGCAATAGTGCAAAAAGAGACTGTGCAATAGTGCAACATTATAGTATATAGAATAAATTACTATTATAGATATGCAAAAATAGATTATAGGTGTGTAGATATATACATGAATATGTTGGAGATGTACACTGTATTGAATAACTGTTGCGATGTGTTATTTACATGGCAGTAGAATGTTAAATTTGTGCGATGGTAATAATAATGAATAAAACAACAGCTCTGATTGGTGAGTGTAGTATGAAAGGCAGTGTTCATAGTCCGTTGTGTGCAGTATGAGTGGTAGTGTTATCAGTGAGGCTGTACTTTCTGGTGCAGAATGAAATCATAGTAACTTTACTCTGAGTACTTGTACTTCGCTACTTTAAATTTTAATAAGAGTACAGAGTGGTAATAAAGTACGAGCGGAGTCCAGGAGCTGATGGGCAGCAGGTCTTACTAAATTCATCATTAATTCATCAAATCAACTGGTAACGTTTTCTCTTCAGAGGACTGAATGAACGAATAACCAGCCTCTGCTCAGCCTTTCAGGGACTTCACTGGAAACAGATAGACTAGGGCGTCTTATAAGATTGTCGAACCTGAAATACGTCTAATGTGAATCTTGTTCCTGACTGAACTTGACGAGATCCGTCTCTGCAGCGGCTCGGCTTTAGCATTGTCCTGTACAGATTCCTTCTGGTGACGTAGCCGAGTAGCTCAGAAACACGTTCAGGTTGTGGACGAAAAAGTAACTAAGTAACTCACTACTTAAGTAGTTTTTAAGGAACTACTCATTTACTCTTTATTGAGTAATTTTACATTATATTTCCAAGTGTTCACAGGTGTTCCAGTCACTTCCGTGGCCACAGGTGTATAAAGCCGAGCCCCTAGGCCTGCAGACTGCTTCTACAGACATTAGTGAAAGAATGGGTCGCTCTCAGGAGCTCAGTGAATTCCAGCGTGGTACCGTGATCGGACGCCACCTGTGCAGCAAGTCCAGTCAGGAAATTTCCTCACTACTAAATATTCCACAGTCCACTGTCAGTGGGATTATAACAAAGTGGAAGTGATTGGGAACGACAGCAACTCAGCCACGAAGTGGTCGGCCACGTAAAATGACAGAGCGGTCAGCGGATGCTGAGGGACATAGTGCGCAGAGGTCACCGACTTTCTGCAGAGTCCATCACTACAGACCTCCAAACTTCATGTGGCCTTCAGATCAGCTCAAGAACAGCGTAGAGAGCTTCATGGAATGGGTTTCCATGGCCGAGCAGCTGCATCCAAGCCTTACATCACCAAGCGCAGTGCAAAGCGTGGAATGCAGTGGAGTAAAGCGCCGCCACTGGACTCTAGAGCAGTGGAGACGAGTTCTCTGGAGTGACCAATCACGCTTCTCCATCTGGCAATCTGATGGACGAGTCTGGGTTTGGCGGTTGCCAGGAGACGGTACTTGTCTGACTGCATTGTGCTGAGTGTAAAGTTTGGTGGAGGGGGGATCATGGTGTGGGGGTGTTTTTCAGGAGTTGGGCTCGGCCCCTTAGTTCCAGTGAAAGGAACTCTTAAAGCTTCAGCACCAAGAGATTTTGGACAATTTCACGCTCCAACTTTGTGGGAACAGTTTGGGGACGGCCCCTTCCTGTTCCAACATGACTGCGCACCAGAGCACAAAGCAGGTCTATAAAGCCGTGGATGAGCCAGTTTGGTGTGGAAGAACTTGACTGGCCTGCACAGAGTCCTGACCTCAACCCCATAGAACACCTTTGGGATGAACTAGAGCGGAGACTGTGAGCCAGGCCTTCTCGTCCAACATCAGTGTCTGACCTCACAAATGTGCTTCTGGAAGAACGGTCAAAAATTCCCATAAACACTCCTAACCCTTGTGGAAAGCCTTCCCAGAAGAGCTGAAGCTGTTATAGCTGCAAAGGGTGGGCCGACATCATATTAAACCCTATGGATTAAGAATGGGATGTCACTCAAGTTCATATGCGTGTGAAGCCAGATGACCGAATACTTTTGGAAATATAGTGTATTTACTAATACTTTTACTTGTACTGGATTTTCAGTACTCTTTACACCCGATTATTACAGACAGTTCAGACTCGAGTCCGTCCACAGAGAACGCAGATCTGCTGAAAACTTAGTAACTGTAGAGTTTAAAGAGCTGATCAAACCTTCAGCGGCACGTTTTTAGCCTCAGGAAACTCCCTCTCGTCCAGACGGTCCCAGCGCTGCAGGAATTGCTGCACTATCGGGTTCTCTGGGTTTATTATCTGGAACCCTGTTACGTTAGCACCTCCAGAAAACACCTTATCCACACTCATGTTGGAGAAACCCTACAGAGGAGCAGCAAAGGGAGGAAGCAGGATGAACGCTCAGAAAGGTTCTGTGCATGTATTTATTCATCCATTTATCCAGGTACCAACGATGTAAACATGCCATCAAAAGTAGAATGACTGTTTTAAGATCCAACCAAGAACCTTTAAATCATTTCTCTCAATTTTTTAAAACAGAGTAAAATAAAATGGCAAGGTTTATGTTCCCTAACTAAAGGTCCTGAAGAGGCACCCTGGAGGGTTCCACCCCAGTGACTAGAGGAACTGACCCTTTGGAATGTTTTTCTGAGAATGCACAGGCTGCTGTTTTCAATACACACACACACACACACACACACACATCTTCTAAGCCGCTTCTCCGTCAGGGTCACAGGGGTGCTGGAGCCTATCCCAGCAGTCATCAGGTAGGAGGCAGGATACACCCTGGACAGGTCGCCAGTCCATCGCAGGGCAGACAGACACACACAGTCACTCACACCCAGGGGCAGTTTAGCATGTCCAACTGGCCTGACTGCATTTCACTGGGCTGTGGGAGGAAACCGGAGAACCCGGAGGAAACCCACACAGACACGGGGAGAACATGCAGATTCCACACAGAGAGGACCCCGGTCACCCGAACCCAGGCCCTACTGGCTGTGAGGCGACAGCGCTACCCACCATGCCACCGTGCCGCCCCGTGTTCAATACACAAATAATATATTTTATTACATAAATATACATATTACATATACATAAGCTTGTCATGACAACATAAATAACCTTATATATATATATATACATATATGTTTATAAACATTAAATTCGAAAAGGCGTCACCTCTTCATGAAGGCTATTACAGATAACTTTGATCAAAACTGGCAAATGTACTGCCCATCGCAAATGATGCCTGTTGGAATAAGCATTTATGAACATTTATGTAGGGTCATGTCATTTAGATCATGGCAGGCTTATGTAGGAGTCATGTGGCCTTATTAGGTTTCCCTTCAGTAAAGTGTTACCAAAAAAATCAACACTAATTGAAAGAAACACAGCAGTTATCTCACCAGGTTAGCCAGGATGTAGTGATAGCCTCGACTGTTCTTTCCTGAAGCCACAACCTGCTCACAGAGAGAAACGACAGACAATGAATGGATGAGTGGGTTCAGTCTAAAGTAGAGGTGCTGTACTCTTTCATATCCTTGCGCTTCATCATAGAGTCCCTCTAATCTGCACCCTAAAAATAATCCCCAAACTGGAGCATTTTGAGCCCAATCCCTTTAGAATCCCGCTGACCGCACCTGCCCCAGAAAACACACCTTCCTCAAGGAGATGATTAGGATCAATCACAGTCAGGGGGAGGTCCCAGAACAAACAAGGATGTGACTAGGACCAATCACAGTCAGGGGGAGGTCCCAGAACAAACAAGGATGTGACTAGGACCAATCACAGTCAGGGGGAGGTCCCAGAACAAACAAGTAGATGATAAGGACCAATCACAGTCAGGGGGAGGTCCCAGAACAAGGGGCTGATTAGAACAGTAACAGTTTCTCGTTTGGCTGAACTGGATTTTTAACACAGTTTGCACAACAGTAGCTACAAAGTAACACATTTGTGGGTGGAGTTTTGAAAGGACATGCCCCCTCTGCTGCAGAGCTGCAGGTTTGTGTGTATATGATTGTAAAGTGAAGTCTGGAGAATATAAAACTGCATTAATTACACAGAGAGGAGGAAATAAAACACCCACAGAGGTTTTACTGATGCAACACCGCCCTGAGGCGATTGCTGGGGGTCAAAGACCTTCTCTCTCTAATACACATACAAGTGCTCTTCCTGACCATGAGTGGTCTGTGCACCACTAAGCTGGTAGGTTTGTACAGATCAGACCTGATGTGCTAAAACTTTTGCTTCAGTTTCAGGCACAAATCAGAAACATCCTGCCTGCATATGTTTGTAGGACTGGTGCACACGTCTAAACTGTTTATTTGGCATGGAAAAACACTAAATTTGCTTCTGTTTATCCCGCATGTGAATTTGAAAAGATTTAAGCAAAACCTCTAAGCAAAAAAATGCGCAAAAGATATATGGAGATATCACATCTGCAGCTGCTTATATTCATCCCCAATTCCAGGGAAGTTGGGACGTTGTGTGAAACAAACAAAAACA
>NC_051233.1:34505448-34512948 GCF_015220715.1 Pygocentrus nattereri | reverse complement strand
CCTCTCTCTCTCTCTGTCTCTCTGCCTCTCCCCCTCTCTCCCTGTCTCACTCTGTCTACCTCTCTCTCCCTCCATGTCCCTCTCTCGCTCTTTTTCACTCTGTGTTTTTATGTATTCAAAAGGGGATTAAATGGGAGATTAATTAAATAATTACTCAAAGTAATTGGGGCGCTGCGGATTGGGCTGCCCACCGCTCTGGGCAAGTGTGCTCACTGCCCCCTAGTGTGTGTGTGCTCACTAGAGTGTATGTGGTGTTTCACTTCACAGATGGGTTAAATGCGGAGGTGAAATTTCCCCGTTGTGGGACTAATAAGGGTCACTTAATTTAATTAATTTAATTAAAGGGTCTTTTAATTAATGAAGCATTATTAAAGTATTTAATGATGACCTGATCTCCTGCCGTCTCATTATAGAATGTTACTGATCCCAGACCTGTTCACTGCCTTTCAGTTAAAGACTGTTTTCTGCTGCTGTGCTAAAATTTCTCTGATGGGCATTAAACCTTGGCTCTGCTCCCACCTCGCAACACTGACGGTTCCACTGATGGTTCCATCAAATATCTAATTTACAGAAGGAGGAAATAAACTTGTCCTTCATAGACTCTGTTAGTCTGAGTCAGTGACTCAGACAGTTATTCTGACTGAAAGAATTTCCTTTCAAATGAGACCGAGATCATTACTGGGTCCATTGTTTCAGGCTAAAATGGGGTGACAGTTAAGAGATTCATTAACTGGCCTCAGTCTTCAAATGACTGATGTTCTCCTGCTTTGCTGGGTTGAAAGTCTGTAACCCTTCATGGTTAAGACTGGTCTGACCTATACTATCTGGGGAGTAATAGTGCCTCAGAGCGTCTGTAGAGGCTGTGTTTTCTATAGCAGGTCAGTCAGATGGTGCGTTTCATACAGTGTGAGTTTATAAATCATAGCTTCGTCTGAACACAATGGTCTATTCAAACGTATCATGAGAGTCACCAAAGAACAAGATCTTGAAATCACACAGGCTCTGTCTGGATTTAGAGGACATTCATATCAACCTGCTAATCAAAAGACTTGAGCAAGATAGAAAACCAGAAGCGTGAGCTCCTCAGATGTGTTTACTGCTGTTGCCCTGCTGCTGCTGAAAGAGACAGATGAGGATGAAAACTATGAAACCTACTTTGGGGAACTGAAACCTCTTTTCTCCAGTGCAGTGCTGCTCGATCAGAGATCACTAATGCAGCAAAGCTCACTGACCCACTTCATTTACAATCGGATAGTTTTAAGGATGTAATTGTTGAGATGCATTACAATTATTTACACTGACAGATGCTTCATTCTGAGTAGGTACTCAGTGCTCTGTATGTGCTGCGGCATAAGCAGCATGTACCTGTTCCAGTATAACATTGATGCGCTCCACCTCACAGTCGATGAGAAACCGCTTCTCCTGCCTGCGGTCCATCTCCTCTATGATCCTGCGGAACTCCAGAGGATCAATGATATTCCCCATGGATCGAGCCGTAACCTGCCAATTATTCGCTACTGCCGACTCCATTATTGCTTGCAGCATGGAGAACCCTGAGAGAGAGAGAGAGAGAGAGAGAGAGAGAGAGAAATTAATTAGCCAGGAAAACAATAAAGGACTGAATTAATAATGAGACCCATTTGCAGAGCAGAGCACTCAGAGCAGCCGAACAGCACAAAAGGAGAAGCTCCAGGGTCAGGAAGAGGTCCAGGACTCTGTCCGAGCTCCAGCAGTCCAGCTTCATATGAACAGAAAACAAAGAACACAATAATAATCTTTTAAAGAGTGAAAAATGCGGAAACCCCTGGAACAGCCACACCTCCTCCTCACCTAATCACCCATTTAAGGCACATTAATTAAAATCATTAATTAAAAATCATAAATTAATGTTTCAGTGAAGTGGTGTGTCATCCTCTACATAAATTAGCTTGTTACACCTGAATCTTTCAGCAGCTCACGGTCTGGCTGGAAAGCTTCCAAATGAATTTTAAAGCATTCTTGACATTGGTAGCTACCTTAGTGTGGAGACAGAGAGACAGAGACGGAGACAGAGACAGAGATAGAGAGAGACAGAGAGAGACAGAGACAGAGAGAGAGAGAGGGAGAGAGAGAGAGAGAGAGATGGAGAGAGAGACAGAGAGGGCGACACAGAGAGAGAGAGAGAGACAGAGAGAGAGAGAGAGAGAGACAGAGAGAGAGACGGAGACAGAGAGAGAGGCGGAGACAGAGAGAGAGAGACAGAGAGAGAGAGAGACAGAGAGAGAGAGATGGAGACAGAGAGACGGAGACAGAGACAGAGATAGAGAGAGAGACGGAGACAGGGAGAGAGAGAGAGAGACAGAGAGAGAGAGAGAGAGACAGAGAGAGAGAGAGAGAGAGACAGAGAGAGAGACAGAGAGACAGAGACAGAGAGACGGAGACAGAGATAGAGAGAGACACGGAGACAGAGATAGAGAGAGAGACGGAGACAGAGAGAGAGACAGAGAGACAGAGAGAGAGACGAAGACAGAGAGAGAGAGACGAAGACAGAGAGAGAGACAGAGAGAGAGACAGAGAGAGAGACAGAGAGAAACAGAGAGAGAGACGGAGACAGAGATAGAGAGAGACAGAGAGAGAGAGAGACAGGGGATTGCTGATGGTTGCAGATGCAGTAAATATCTTTTTATGGGTTGATACTAAAAGTGTCTATTGTATTCAGGTCTCCATGGTGACTGTCTTAAATTGCTGGAGCTGTAATTTATTTTAACTAATTGAAAGGAGGAGAATAGGGCTGGAAAGATGAAAGGACAGCCACTGGATGTTATTACGTCTGCTCTGTGCTACTGTATTACTACTAATACTGACCCTTCTGAGTTTATAAGATAATAATAATTTAGATTTTGTCTATATTTTCCACATGAAACATTTTCACTCTGCAGTTAATGTCCAGCACAGCTTTGCCCAAATGACCTGACAATTGTTTACGCTGAGCTTTTCAGCATATTGGACCCAAAAACACACAAACATATAAAGTCAGATCTGAAAAATGGTGCAGGCATTGTTTCTGCTTCTTTATATCACAAGATGTAAGATAAAGTGGTTGCTTAGTGTGGTGGTTAACACCTCTGCCTTCTACACTGTAGACTGGGGTTCAATCCCCACCTGGGCGAACACCCTACACTATACCAATAAGAGTCCTTGGGCAAGACGCCTTGGCCTCCCTGTGTAAAATGATCAAATTGTAAGTCGTTCTGGACAAGAGCGTCAGCCAAATGCCATAAATGTAAATGTATAAATGATGGACGCAAAGCCAGCCTCATCACATTTGGCTCACTTTTATGAACACATGAATATGATTCTTAAACTTATCTTCTCATTTTTACGTGGTCTCTCAACATCAAACCAAGCCTAACGTAACCGGCACTTTCGACAGAAGTTGAGGGTGATGCTCAGCACCATCAGCACCACAAGCTCGGTCTTCACAGTCTGTCCTCAAGGAGCTCAGTCTACATCATCTGTACTCCATGAGCACGGTCTTCACCGTCTGTACTCCAGGAGCTCGGTCTTCACCATCTGTACTCCAAGAGCTCGGTCTACACCATCTGTACTCGAAGAGTTCGGTCTACACCACCTGTACTCCACGAGCTCGATCTTCACCATCTGTACTCCAAGAGCTCGGTCTACACCATCTGTACTCCAAGAGCTTGGTCTACACCATCTGTACTCCAAGAGCTTGGTCTACACCATCTGTACTCCAAGAGCTCAGTCTTCACCATCTGTACTCCAAGAGCTCGGTCTTCACCATCTGTACTCCAGGAGCTCGGTCTACACCATCTGTACTCCAAGAGCTTGGTCTACACCATCTGTACTCCAAGAGCTTGGTTTACACCATCTGTACTCCAAGAGCTTGGTCTACACCATCTGTACTCCAAGAGCTTGGTTTACACCATCTGTACTCCAAGAGCTCAGTCTTCACCATCTGTACTCCAAGAGCTTGGTCTACATCGTCTGTACTCCATGAGCACGGTCTTCACTGTCTGTTTTCCAGGAGCTCGGTCTTCACCATCTGTACTCCAAGAGCTCGGTCTACACCGTCTGTACTCCAAGAGCTCGGTCTACACCGTCTGTACTCCAAGAGCTCGGTCTACACCGTCTGTACTCCAAGAGCTCGGTCAATGCACATTGCTGATGTGTCTGTCTCGTGAAGAACCTGAGTGTTCTGTATGTCCAGGTTTGGAATATCTCCCCAGTCTGTCTGTCCTTTGTCTCTCCGTCCATCTGTCTTGTATCTCCCCATCCATCTGTCCTGTATCTGTCCCACCCATCTGTCCTTTATTTCCCCAGTCTGTCTGTCCACACATACACTCTCTGCTCACTCCCTGTCTGTTTTAATTAGTGTGTGTATTTGATGCCCTGCTGGGTCATTTAGCTGTTAGCGATTAATCATGTCTGACTCACACTGAGCACACACACACACACACACACACACACACACACATTTCTGCTGGTAATGAAGATGAAATCTGTCCATTTGTCTGTAACATGTTACTGTGTTTGTGTGTTGTGAAGAAGGAAAGACAAAGTGACATGAAAAGCCACAAATAAACAAACATGACTGGAATGAATTGTTTCCGTGATGGTGAGCCGTTATGAAAGCACCATTAATCAGGATGAAATTATTCAAAAATGTCCAGGATTTTAAGTCCTGACTGTTTCTTCATCATTTTATTATTTCAGATTTGAAGAATCTTTTTGAAGATTTGAAGATTTGAAGACTTATTACAGCAGAGATGTAGAAGAGCTACAGTATTTTACTGTATTTACTCTATTAGTATTTACTCTGTTACAGTGTTTTACTGTCTTCTTCTTTCGGCTGCTCCCTTTAGGGGTCACCACAGCGGATCATCTGCCTCCATCTTGCCCTATCCACTGCCTCCTCTACTTTCACACCAAACATCTCCATGTCCACCTTCACTACATCCATAAACCTTCTCTGAGGTCTAACTCTTCTCCTTCTACCCGGCAGCTCCATCTCCAACATTCTTTGCCCAATATATCCACTATTCCTCCTCAAAACATGTCCAAACCATCTCAACCTGGCCTCTCTGGCTTTATCTCCAAACTGCTCCACCTTCACTGTCCCTCTGATCTGCTCATTTCTAATCTTGTCCAGCCTCGTCACTCCCAACGAAAATCTCAGCATCTTCATCTCCGCCACCTCCAGCTCAGCCTCCTGTCTTTTAAACAGAGCCACAGTCGCCAAACCAAACATCATAGCAGGACGCACTGCTGTCTTGTAGACCTTCCCTTTCACTCTTGCTGCTATCCTTCTGTCACACATCAGCCCTGACACATTTACGTCATTTGGCTGACGCTCTTATCCAGAGCGTCTTACGATTTGATCATTTTACACAAGTAGGCGAAGGTGGTGTTGGGAATCTTGCCCAAGGAATCTTATTGATTTAGTGTAAGGTGCTTACCCAGGTGGGGGATTGAACCCTAGTCTACAGCGTAGAATGCAGAGGTGTTAACCACTACACTACACCAACCACACCCGTCTCCACCCACTCCATCCTGCCTGCACCCTCTTCTTCACCTCTTCTTCACCTCTAACATACTTTTCAGCTACACCTGACTTCCTCATACAGTACCACAGTTCCTGTCTTGGCACCTTATCATCTGCCTTCTCTAGATCCACAAAGACACAATGCAGCTCCTTCTGACCTTCTCTGTACTTCTCTACCAACACTCTCAACGCAAACACTGCATCTGTGGTGCTCTTTCTGGGCATGAAACCAAACTGCTGCTCACTGATCTGAACCTCGGGGCTTAGCCTTGCTTCAACAACTCTTTCCCATACCTTCATGGCGTGGCTCATCAACTTTATACCTCTGTAGTTACTGCAGCTCTGCACATCACCCTTGTTCTTAAAAATGGGGACCAGTACGCTGCTTCTCCACTCATCAGGCATCCTCTCACTCTCCAGGAGTTTATTAAACAACCTGGTTAAAAAGTCCACTGCCTTCTCTCCTAAACATCTCCATACCTCCACAGGTCTGTCATCTGGACCAACTGCCTTTCCATTCTTCATCCTTTTTAAATCTGCCCTCACTTCCACCTTACTAATTCTCTGCACTTCCTGATCCACTCTCTCTCCCCCGTTGTCCTCCTCTCTCTCTCGTTTTCCTCATTCATTAGTTCTTCAAAGTCCTCCTTCCATCTACTCAACACTCTCTGTTCACTCACTAGTACATTTCCCTCCCTATCCTTTATCAGCCTAACCTGCTGTACATCCTTTCCAGCTCTATCTCTCTGTTTAGCCAAACGATACAAGTCCTTTACTCCTTCTTTACTGTCCAGCCTCTCATACAGCTCATCATAGGCCTGAGCCTTTGCCTTTGCCACCATTCTCTTCGCTATACAACTAGCCTCACAGCACTCCTGCCTACTTCCTTCATCTCTCTGGTTATCCCACTTTTTCTTAGCTGCCTTCTTCTTCTGAATACTCTCCTGGACTTCCTCATTCCACCACCAATTTTCCTAGTCTTCTTTCCTCTGACCAGACGAAACACCCAACACATTCCTGCCAGTTTCTCTCACCACCTTAGCTGAAGTTTCCCAGTCCTCAGGTAGCTCCTCACTGCCCCCAAGGGCCTGTTGCAATTTTTCCCTGAACTGCCTGCAACCATCCTCCTCCTTCAGCTTCCACCATCTAATCTTTGGCTCTGTCTTCACTCTCTTCCTCTTCTTTGTTTCTAATCTCATTCTACAGACAACCACCCTATGCTGCCTTGCTACACTTTCCCCTGGTACCACTTTACAATCTCCAATCTCCTTTAGGTGGCATCTCCTGCTAAGGATATAATCCACCTGTGTGCACCTCCCTCCACTCTTGTATGTCACAAGTTATATGTTCTTCCCTCTTCTGAAAATACATGTTCACCACAGCCATTTCCATTCTCTCTGCAAAATCTACAACCATCTGACCTTCTGCATTTCTGTCTTTCACACCATACATACCCAGCACCTCTTCATCCCCTCTGTTCCCTTCACCAACATGTCCATTGAAGTCTGCACCAATCATTAATCTCTCCTCTCTAGGGACACCATTTACCACTTCATCCATCTTACTCCAGAACTCCTCTTTCTCCTCTAACTGACAACCAACCTGTGGTGCATATGAACTGACCACATTCAAAATCACACCATCAACCTCCAACTTCAGGCTCATGATCCTGTCTGACACTCTCTTTACATCCAGAACACTTTTCCCAAGCTGTTCCTTTAGGATTATCCCTACTCCATTTCTCTTCCTCTCTACACCATGATAGAACAGTTTGAATCCACCTCCAATGTTCCTGGCCTTGCTTCCTTTCCATCTGGTCTCCTGGACACACAGAATATCTACCTTCCTTCTCTCCATCATGTCTGCAAGCTCTCTGCCGTTACCAGTCATTGTCCCTATGTTCAGAGTCCCTACTCTAACCTCCACACTCCTGCCTTTCCTTCTCTCTCGCTGCC
>NC_051233.1:34472948-34492948 GCF_015220715.1 Pygocentrus nattereri | reverse complement strand
GCCAGTCAGATTCAGTAACACAACAGCCAATCAGATTCACTAACACAACAGCCAATAAGATTCAGCAACACAACAGCCAATCAGATTCACTAACACAGCAGCCAATCAGATTCACTAACACAGCAGCCAATCAGATTCACTAACACAGCAGCCAGTCAGATTCAGCAACACAACAACCAGTCAGATTCAGCAACACAACAGCCAGTCAGATTCAGTAACACAACAGCCAATCAGATTCAGTAACACACCAGCCAGTCAGATTCACTAACACACCAGCCAGTCAGATTCAGCAACACAACAGCCAATCAGATTCAGTAACACGACTGGCCAATCAGATTCACTAACACAACAGCCAATCAGATTCAGTAACACAACAGCCAGTCAGATTCAGTAACACAACAGCCAATCAGATTCAGTAACACAACACCCAGTCAGATTCAGTAACACAACAGCCAATCAGATTCAGTAACACACCAGCCAATCAGATTCACTAACACACCAGCCAGTCAGATTCAGTAACACAACTGGCCAATCAAATTCAGTAACACAACTGGCCAATCAGATTCAGTAACACAACTGGCCAATCAGATTCAGTAACACAACAGCCAGTCAGATTCACTAACACAACAGCCAATCAGATTCACTAACACAACAGCCAATCAGATTCAGTAACACAACAGCCAGTCAGATTCAGGAACACAACAGCCAATCAGATTCACTAACACAACAGCCAATCAGATTCACTAACACAACGGCCAATGAGATTCAGTAACACAACAGCCAGTCAGATTCAGTAACACAACAACCAATCAGATTCACTAACACAACGGCCAATGAGATTCAGTAACACAACAACCAGTCAGATTCAGTAACACAACAGCCAAACAGATTCAGTAACAAAACCGGCCAATCAGATTCAGTAACACAACCGTTAGTCAGATTCAGTAACACAACAGCCAATGAGATTCAGTAACACAACAGCCAATCAGATTCAGTTACACAACTGGCCAGTCAGGTTCAGCAACACAACAGCCAATGAGATTCAGTAACACAACAGCCAATGAGATTCAGTAACACAACAGCCAATCAGAATCAATAACAAAACTGGCCAATCAGATTCAGTAACACAACCGTCAGTCAGATTCAGTAACATAACTGGCCAGTCAGGTTCAGTTACACAACCGGCCGGTCAGATTCAGTAACACAACAGCCAGTCAGATTCACTAACACAGCTGGTCACTCAGATTAACTCAACAACAATGCAACAACAGTCATACTGTACACAGGCAGTTATTGCTGTATTAATAATAATCACACTGTATGAAAATAATTAGTGTTTTTACAAATATTGAAATTGTACACAGGTAAGTATTGATGTAACCATAATCACACTGTATATGAGAAAACACTATATATAGTAATAATCACACTGTATATAGTAATAATCACTGTATTTTTTTTTCCAGCAGGTTTAGTGTTGTGTAGACTCTGTGTTGAGTTGTAGGTATTTTTCTACTTGTATTTGTTTAGGTCTCAATGCATAGATAACTTCAGGTAGCAATTTAGAGCAAAGCTCTTTAAAATTATGTCGACCTTTATTAACATGAGATATTCTGAAGTAATGACAAGCACTTTTGTAAGTCACTCTGGACAAGAGCGTCTGCTAAATGCCATAAATGTAAATGTATATAGTAATAATTGCACTGTACATAGTAATAATTACTGTATATGATACAACAGTATATATAGTAATAGTCACACTGTATATAGTAATAATCACACTGTATGTAGTAATTATCACACTGTATGTAGTAATAATCACTGTATATAGTAATAATTGCACTGTACATAGTAATAATCACTGTATATGATACAACAGTATATATAGTAATAGTCACACTGTATATAGTAATAATCACACTGTATGTAGTAATAATCACACTAAGTAGTAATAATCACTGTATATAGTAATAATTGCACTGTACATAGTAATAATCACTGTATATGATACAACAGTATATATATTAATATTCACACTGTATATAGTAATAATCACACTGTATATGATAAACTGTATATAGTAATAATCACACTGTATATGATAAACTGTATATAGTAAAAATCACACTGTATATAGTAATAATCACACTGTATATAGTAATAATCACACTGTATACGATAAACTGTATATAGCAATAATCACACTGTATATAGCAAGAATCCCACTGTATATAGTAATAATCACACTGTATATACTAAACTGTATATAGTAATAATCACACTGTATATAGTAATAATCACACTTTATATGATACTGTATATAGTAATAACCACACTGTATATAGTAATAATTACACTGTATATGATACTGTATATAGTAATAACCACACTGTATATGATACTGTATATAGTAATAATCACACTGTATACTAAACTGTATATAGTAATAATCACACTGTATATAGTAATAATCACACTGTATATGATAAACTGTATATAGTAATAATCACACTGTATATAATAATAATCACATTGTATATAGTAATAATCACACTGTATATGATAAACTGTATATAGTAATAATCACACTGTATATAATAATAATCACATTGTATATAGTAATAATCACACTGTATATGATAAACTGTATATAGTAATAATCACACTGTATATAGTAATAATCACTGTATATAGTAATCACTGTATATAGTAATAATTGCACTGTACATAGTAATAATCACTGTATATGATAACAGTATATATATATATTAATAATCACTGTATATAGTCATAATCACACTGTATATAGTAATCATCACACCGTATATGATAAACTGTATATAGTAATAATCACACTGTATATAGTAATAATCACACTGTATACGATAAACTGTATATAGCAATAATCACACTGTATATAGTAATCATCACACTGTATATACTAAACTGTATATAGTAATAATCACACTGTATATAGTAATCACACTGTATATGATAAACTGTATATAGTAATAATCACACTGTATATACTAAACTGTATATAGTAATAATCACACTGTATATAGTAATAATCACACTTTATATAGTAATAATTACACTGTATATGATACTGTATATAGTAATAACCACACTGTATATGATACTGTATATAGTAATAATTACACTGTATATATACTAAACTGTATATAGTAATAATCACACTGTATATAGTAATAATCACACTGTATATAGTAATAATCACATTGTATATAGCAATAATCACACTGTATATAGTAATAATCACTCTGTATATAGTAATAATCACTGTATATAGTAATAATCACACTGTATATAGTAATAATCACTGTATATAGTAATAATCACACTGTACAGGCAGTTTCTTCAGGAACTTTGTAAGCTAATGTTACAACCCCTTTACACTCAAAACAGTGTCACTTGTGTGTTGGAAAAGATGACATCAAATAGTGCACACACAAACACGGGTTGGACGGGTCAATACACTGCGTGCGCGCACACACACACAGTTCATGTGTGGTTGGTTGAGCAAATGGGCCAAAATAACATCGCCAAACTCATCAGCACTGATTACAGACAGGATCAATACAACACACACACACACAGAGCTGCAAAGATCCATAGCCCTCAGGGTGCACAATCTTTTTTTAAGGTAGTATTAGATTTATGGTTCCAGTGGATTTAAGGAAGAACATTTGTGATAGCAGATGATTTAAGGTTTAAGTGGATTTAAGATACGATTGGATAAAGTAGTAACTGATTTAAGGTACCAGTGCATTTAAGGTAGCAATTTAAGTAAGCAGTGGATTTAAGTTAACACAGTATTTAATAGCACAGATCCACCAACACCTTAGCAACAATCTGAGACACCATGGTAACTGCCTAGCAACAACTTAGCAACAACCTGAGACACCATGGTAACTGCCTAGCTACAACTTAGCAACAACCTGAGGGGGGTTAAGGGTAAAAATCAGGTGCACACCAGATTCTATGTAGTGAGTATTCAAAACACGCTGATCCACCTGATAGTTTTGGGTGCTCACCACATAGTATTTAATGCGCGCCTGATGCAACTTGTTGCTGAATGCATTTTTTTTTATGATGTTTTTTATGAGTTTTATGATGATAAATTTCCCACACAAACACAAAACCATGTAATTAATTTGTCATCCTGGTGGTCTGAAAATCTCTTAAATCACGATTTTGATATAAAAACAAATCATTTTTATGACCATTGACGTTATTGAAGCAAAGCAAATTTCACAGCAAAATTACCTCAGAGGTACAACAGCATCTTAAGCTCAATCTGCTGAGTCGCCTGAAATAATCATTAAAAAGTTTTTCACACCACGTCGTACATCTTTATGTATTAATATCACACACAGAAAATCAGCATCACACTGAGGAAGATGGCCTTTATTTCTTTATTTTCTCACTCCCCCGTCCAAATCAGTGAATTCAGGTGTTCCAGTCACTTCCGTGGCCACAGGTGTATGAAGCCGAGCCCCTAGGCCTGCAGACTGCTTCTACATACATTAGTGAAAGAATGGGTCGCTCTCAGGAGCTGGGGTTGTTTTTCAGGAGTTGGGCTCGGCCCCTTCGTTCCAGTGAAAGGAACTCTTAAAGCTTCAGCACCAAGAGATTCTGGACAATTTCATGCTCCCAACTTTGTGGGAACAGTTTGGGGACGGCCCCTTCCTGCTCCAACATGACTGCGCACCAGTGCACAAAGCAGGTCCATAAAGACGTGGATGAGCCAGTTTGGTGTGGAAGAACTTGACTGGCCTGCACAGAGTCCTGACCTCAACCCCATAGAACACCTTTGGATGAATTCTCTCCCTCTGACACACAGGTTTCCAGTCGCATCTCGGCATGCCTGTCTGACATCTCTACATAGATGGCAGCCCACCACCTGAAGCTCAATCCCAGTAAGACTGAGCTGATATTCATCCCTGTGACTACAGGTCCTCATCATGACCTCACCGTCTCATTCGAGAACTCTCTGATTGTTCCGTCTGTAGAGGCGAGAAGTCTTGGTGTGACTCTGGATGGCCAGTTATCATTTTCGACTCACATCGCAAACCTGACTCGGTCACATAGGTTTCTCCTGTACAACATCCGGAGGATCCGACCCTTCCTCACCCGAGAGGCCACCCAGGTGCTCGTGCAGTCTCTGGTCATCTCAAGGCTTGACTACTGCAACTCGCTCTTGGCTGATCTTCCCATGCGGCCATCAAGCCTCTACAGCTCATCCAGAATGCGGCAGCACGACTCGTCTTCAATCTGCCCAAGTTCAGCCACGTCACCCCACTGCTGCGCTCCCTTAACTGGCTTCCTGTAGCTGCATCAGATTTAAACCCTAATGCTGGCCTACAAAGCCAGAAATGGACCAGCTCCTACCGACTTGATGGCAATGGTGAAATCTGGAACTGAACCACGAGCCCTTCGAGCTTCGAGCACAGCTCGGCTTGACCCGCCATCCTTCAAGGTGCATGGAAGACCAGCGTGGAGAATGTTCTCTGCACTGGAGCCCAGGTGGTGGAATGAACTCCCACTGGCTGTCCGAACAGCAGAGTCTCTCACTGTCTTCAAACGTAGACTGAAGACTCATCTCTTTACACAGCACTTAAATCAGCACTGAGTTATAAGCTGCACTTATTTTATTGTACTGCACTCTGTATTGTAGTTTATTGTATTGTATCTTATTGTTATTGTATTGTGTAAGTGTGTAAAGAACCACACTTTAGGCTACATTATCATTATAACCAATGTTTCACTCAGATCTGATCTCCTAATCTGTCATTAATGCAAACGGTTCTGGGAACCGTAGTTGGAGGCATTTAGTAGTTTCAGCTGGGCCGGAAGGCACCTGAACAACAAACTAACCAGCAGGAAAAAAGGTCAGTTTGAAACTGACCACTGTAAATAAGGACTTTGCAAAGACTATAAACTTAGAAACCATATAAACTTGCGCAAAACCAGTCTGGCTCATGAAGTCCTAACCAATGGGAGAGCTCGCTCAGCTGTATCCGCAGAGATACCACAGAGAGAACAATCCTGATTGGAGGACTTTCTGCTGGGGGTTTCAAGACTTATTCCCAAACAAAACTGGTCAGTGAAGAAAGAGCGTTATTTCTGTTACAGAGTTTATGATTATCAAGTAAAAATTAGCTAAAAACTCCAGATGGCATTTTTCCTTCTCTGAAGACCTCGAAAGTCCTGAGGGTTCTCACTGCATTCATTCACATCAGTGTTGAGTCATATGACTTTTTCTAACCTCGCCTACTGGAGGATGAAGGTGTGTGTGTGTGTGTGTGTGTGTGTGTGTGTGTGGAGCCGGTACCTAAGGGTGTTTCAGGGTGACACACACACTCCAAACAGGAGTTTAACTTTGTTTTTAGAGGAACAAACATTGCGTCCAGGTTGCATCATGTAGGGCTGGTTAAAATGGACCGTCATTCATCATTCAGGAGCAGCAGTACACACACACACACACACACACACACACACACACACTGCAACTGGAGCTAAGTGCAGCTAATGGACATACTCACTCTGCTGTAAATGGATCTATTCGTGTCTTGTTTTTAGAGAAGCTGAGAGCAAATCCTGTTTTCTGAAAGCATCATTCATCATTAGTCACTCTCTGATATATTAAAGTTACAGTTCAAACAAAATCTACCCCCCCCCCCACCGTTATCCACCTTACCCCAGATATTAACATGTTTGGATTTTCTGCCTGAGTCACATTTCCATCACCCGATCTCAATTGCGGCTCGGCTGTTCACACAATCCCAATCGCGGCTCAGCCAATGACCTGATCTTAATCGTGGTTCGGCCAATCACCCGATCCCAATGGTGGCTTGGCTGATCACCCGATCCCAATCATGACTGAGCTGATCACCCGATCCCAATCGTGGCTGAGCTGATCACCCGATCTCAATGGCGTCTGAGCTGATCACCCAATCTCAATGGCGGCTGAGCTGATCACCCAATCCCAATGGCGGCTGAGCTGATCACCCAATCCCAATGGCGGCTGAGCTGATCACCCGATCCCAATCATGACTGAGCTTATCACCCAATCCCAGTCGTGGCTTAGCTGATCACCCGATCCCAGACGTGGCTGAGATGATCACGTGATCTTAATCGCGGCTGAGCTGATCACCCAATCCCAATGGCAGCTAAGCTGATCACCCGAGCTCAATGGCGGCTAAGATGATCACCCGATGTCAATTGCAGCTCAGCTGCTCACCCGATCCCAATCGTGGCTCAGCCGATGACCCGATCTCAATTGCGGCTCGGCTGTTCACACGATCCCTATCGCGGCTCAGCCAATGACCTGATCTTAATCGTGGTTTGGCCAATCACCCGATCCCAATCATGACTGAGCTGATCACCCAATCTCAATCGTGGCTGAGCTGATCACCCGATCCCAATCATGGCTGAGCTGATCACCCAATCTCAATGTCGGCTGAGCCGATCACTCGATCCCAATGGCGGCTGAGCTGATCGCCCAATCCCAATCACAGCTCGGTTTATCACCCAATCCCAATCACGGCTTGGCTTATCACCAGATCCCAGTCACGGCTTGGCTGATCACTTGATCCCAATCGCAGCTCTGCTTATCACCCAATCCCAATCGCGGCTTGGCTTATCACACAATGTCAATTGCGGCTCGGCTGTTCACCCGATCCCAATCGCAGCTCAGCCAATGACCTGATCTCAATCGCAGCTGCAGGCCTCTTCTCATCCTCCTGCCAGCTGGTTTTGGTCTGAATCAGAATATCACCACATAATATTGCTATATAACCACAATATAACCACATAATGTCAATATATATTACAATATTTAGATAGAGAATCACAATATAACCACGTAATATAGCTATATAACCACAATACAAACACCTAACATAGCTACAGAACTACAATATAACCACATAATGTAGCTACATAACCACAATATAACCATATGATGTAACTACTTAACCACAACACAGAGCTATCTAACCACAATACGACCATATAATGTAGCTATGTAACCACAATATAACCAAGTAACGTAGCTACATAGCCAAAATATAATAACATATTGTAGCCACATTAACACAATATAACCACACATTGTAGCTACATTAACACAAGATAATCACGTAATGTAGCTACAACAACACAATATAATACCCTAATAAAGCTATATAACCACAATATAAGCACATAATGTAGCTACCTAACCACAATATAACCATATGATGTAACTACTTAACCACAACACAGAGCTATCTAACCACAATACGACCATATAATGTAGCTATGTAACCACAATACAACCAAGTAACGTAGCTACATAGCCAAAATATAATAACATATTGTAGCCAAATTAACACAATATAACCACACATTGTAGCTACATTAACACAAGATAATCACATAATGTAGCTACAACAACACAATATAATACCCTAATGCAGCTATATAACCACAATATAACCACATAATGTAGCTACATAACCACAATATAACCACATAATGTAGCTATATAACCACAATATAACCACATAATGTAGCTACATAACCAAAATATAACCACGTAATGTAGATACATAACCACAATTTAACCACATAATGTAGCTACATAACCAAAATACAACCATATAATGTAGCTACATAACCACTACATAACTATGTAATGTAGCTACATAACCACAATATAACCACATAATGTAGCTACATGGTCACAATATAACCACATATTTTAGCTACATTGACACAATATAATCAAGTAATGTAGCTGCATTAAAACAATATAACATCTTAATGTAGCTACATAACCACAATATAATTACGTAATGTAGCTACATAACCACAATATAACCATGTAATGTAGCTACATATCCACAATATTACCACGTAATATATCTACATAACCACAATATAACCACATATTTTAACTACATAACTGCAATATATCCGCGTAATGTAACTATATAATGACAATATAACCACATAATCTAACTACATAACCAAAATATAACCACATATTTTAGCTACAAAACCAAAACATAACCACAAATTGTAGCTATATTAACACAATAGAATCATGTAATTTGGCTACATAACCACAATATATCCACATAATGTAGCTACATTAATATAATATTATCACATAATGTAGCTTCAAAACCACAATATAACCATGTAATGAAGCGACATAACCAGAAAATACAATATAACCACGTAAAGAAGGTACATAACCGCAATATAACCATGTAATGTAGCTAAATAACCACAGTATAATCACGTTATGTAGCTACATAACCACAATATAACCACGTAATGTAGTAAGATTTCCACAATATAACCACATAATGTAGTAACATTTCCACAATATAACCACGTAATGGAGCTACATAACCACAATATAACCACGTAATGTAGCTACATAACCCTAATATAACCACATAATGTAGCTACATAACCACAGTATAACCACATAATATAGCTACATAACCACAGTATAATCACGTAATGTAGCTTCATAACCACAATATAACCACGTAATGGAGCTACATAACCACAATATAACCACTTAATGTAGCTACATAACCCTAATATAACCACATAATGTAGCTACATAACCACAGTATAACCACATAATATAGCTACATAACCACAGTATAACCACGTAATGTAGCTTCATAACCACAATATAACCACGTAATAGAGCTACATAACCACAATAAAACCACATAATGTAGCTACATAACCATAATATAACCACGTAATGTAGCTACATAACCACAATATAACCACATAGTGTAGCTACATTAACACCATTTAATCACGTAATGTAGCTACATAATGAAAATATAGTCACATAATCTCACAACATAACCACAATATAACCAAAGAATGTAGCTATATAACCAAAATATAACGATATAATGTAGCTACATAACCACAATATAACCACATAATGTAGCTACATAACCCTAATATAACCACATAATGTAGCTACATAACCACAGTATAACCACATAATATAGCTACATAACCACGTAATGTAGCTTCATAACCACAATATAACCATGTAATGGAGCTACATAACCACAATAAAACCACATAATGTAGCTACATAACCATAATATAACCACGTAATGTAGCTACATAACCACAATATAACCACATAGTGTAGCTACATTAACACCATTTAATCATGTAATGTAGCTACATTAACAAAATATAACCACATAATGTAGCTACATAATGACAATATATCCACATAATGTAGCTACATAATGAAAATATAGTCACATAATCTCACAACATAACCACAATATAACCAAAGAATGTAGCTATATAACCAAAATATAACCATATAATGTAGCTACATAACCACAATATAACCACATAATGTAGCTACATAACCACAATATAACCACATAATGTAGCTACATAACCACAATATAACCACATAATGTAGCTACATAACCACAATATAACCACATAATGTAGCTACATGTTCACAATATAACCACATGTTTTAGCTACATTAACACAATATAATCAAGTAATGTAGCTGCATTAAAACAATATAACATCATAATGTAGCTACATAACCACAATATAACCACATAATGTAGCTACATAACCAAATATAACCACATAGTTTAGCTACATAACCACAATATAACCACATAGTGTAGCTGCATAACCACAATATAGCCATGTAATGTATGCACATAACAAGAATATAACGACATATTGTAACTACATAATGACAATATATCCACGTAATGTAGCTACATAATGACAATATAGTCACATAATCTCACAACATAAGCACAATATAACCAAAGAATGTAGCTATATAACCAAAATATAACCATATAATGTAGCTACATAACCACAATATAACCACATATTTTAGCTACATTAACACAATACAATCAAGTAATGTAGCTACATTAAAACAATATAACATCAAAATGTAGCAACATAACCACAATATAACCACATAATGTGGCTACATAACCAAATATAACCACATAGTTTAGCTACATAACCACAATATAACCATATAATGTAGCTACATAACCACAATATAACCACATAATGTAGCTACATGTTCACAATATAACCACGTTTTAGCTACATTAACACAATATAATCAAGTAATGTAGCGGCATTAAAACAATATAACATCATAATGTAGCTACATAACCACAATATAACCACATAATGTAGCTACATAACCAAATATAACCACATAGTTTAGCTACATAACCACAATATAACCACATAGTGTAGCTGCATAACCACAATATAGCCATGTAATGTATGTACATAACAAGAATATAACGACATATTGTAACTACATAATGACAATATATCCACGTAATGTAGCTACATAATGACAATATAGTCACATAATCTCACAACATAAGCACAATATAACCAAAGAATGTAGCTATATAACCAAAATATAACCATATAATGTAGCTACATAACCACAATATAACCACATATTTTAGCTACATTAACACAATATAATCAAGTAATGTAGCTACATTAAAACAATATAACATCAAAATGTAGCAACATAACCACAATATAACCACATAATGTGGCTACATAACCACATATAACCACATAGTTTAGCTACATAACCACAATATAACCACATAATGTAGCTACATGGTCACAATATAACCACATATTTTAGCTACATTAACACAATATAATCAAGTAATATAGCTACATTAAAACAATATAACATCAAAATGTAGCTACATAACCACAATATAACCACATAATGTAGCTACATAACCACAATATAACCACATAATGTAGCTACATGGTCACAATATAACCACATGTTTTAGCTACATTAACACAATATAATCAAGTAATGTAGCTGCATTAAAACAATATAACATCAAAATGTAGCTACATAACCACAATATAACTACGTAATGTAGCTACATAACCACAATATAATTACATAATGTAGCTACATAACCACAATATAATTACGTAATGTAGCTACATAACCACAATATAACCATGTAATGAAGCTACATAACCACAATATAACCACGTAATATATCTACATAACCTCAATATAACCACATATTTTAACTACATAACTGCAATATATCCACGTAATGTACCTATATAATGACAATATAACCACATAATCTAACTACATAACCAAAATATAACCACATATTTTAGCTACAAAACCAAAAGATAACCACAAATTGTAGCTATATTAACACAATAGAATCATGTAATTTGGCTACATAACCACAATATATCCACATAATGTAGCTACATTAACATAATATCACATAATGTAGCTAACTTAACACAATATAATCATGTAATGAAGCGACATAACCAGAAAATACAATATAACCACGTAAAGAAGGTACATAACCGCAATATAACCATGTAATGTAGCTAAATAACCACAGTATAATCACGTTATGTAGCAACATTAACACAATATAATGATGTAATGTAATAGCATTTCCACAATATAACCACATAATTTAGCTACATAACCACAGTATAACCACGTAATGTAGCTACATAACCACAGTATAACCACGTAATGTAGCTACATAACCCTAATATAACCACATAATGTAGCTACATAACCACAGTATAACCACATAATGTAGCTACATAACCACAATATAACCACGTAATGTAGCTACATAACCACAATATAACCACGTAATGGAGCTACATAACCACAATATAACCACGTAATGGAGCTACATAACCACAATAAAACCACATAATGTAGCTACATAACCACAATATAACCACGTAATGTAGCTACATAACCACAATATAACCACGTAATGGAGCTACATAACCACAATAAAACCACATAATGTAGCTACATAACCATAAGATAACCACGTAATGTAGCCACTTCCAGCGCCGACGCGAGCGGCAGCCTTCCAGCAGCTCCATGTAGCGGTTCACCTAAAGTGAACTTTTTTCATTCCTTACTTTCCTTGTTCGTCTCTTACTACGTCGTAGTTTGTGTTTTTATGTATCCCATGGATATGGATCACCAGAATCTGCATAAGGGCTGCAGAAACTTTGTTTACTCGAGGGAGGAACTTCTCACGCTGAGAACAAAGCCGCGCCGGCGTGATGCACCCCATTCCAACGGAGCTGAGGCGCAGCTTCAGGGGCTGCAGAGCCGGGGCTAAGCTAAAGGCTAAACAACGGGAGAATCACTGGAGATACAAGCCTTGTATTCCTGCAGTGGTGATGGGTAACGTGAACTCGCTGGTCAACAAGACGGACGAGCTTGCAGCATTAGTGAGGAACCAGAGGATCTACCGGGAATGCAGTCTCTTCTGCTTTACAGAGACTTGGCTAACCGCTAACATCCCTGACGCTAATGTAAACATCCCCGGATTCGTCACGGTGAGGGCGGACAGAGACTGCGCGCGCAGTGGCAAAGCCAAGGGTGGTGGGCTCGCTATCTTCATTAACAACAGATGGTGTAATCCTGGACATGTGACTGTTAAAGAGACTGTCTGCTGTCGGGATGTTGAACTGTTTGCGGTGAGTTTAAGGCCATATTATATCCCGCGGGAGTTTTCGCACGCCATTGTTGTTTGTGTGTACTTGCCCCCCCGAGCAGACGCGGAGGTGGCGTGTGACGTCATACACGCGACCATCGCTAGGCTTCAGACACAACACCCGTATGCCTTCGTCGCGCTGTCTGGTGACTTCAACAACGTCACGTTGGACTCCACACTGACCTCATTCACCCAGTATGTGGACTGTCCCACCAGGAAAAACAGGACAATTGACCTCCTGTATGCTAACATCAGTGATGCATACACGGCCATCCCTCTGCCCCCACTTGGAAGATCTGACCACAATCTGGTTTTCCTGCAGCCTCGGTACAAACCCTGTGTGATGAGGCAACCATCAACAACACGCTCCTTAGGAAGTGGTCTAAGGAGGCAGAGGAGACCCTGAGGGACTGCTTTGCATCCACAGACTGGAGTGTGCTGCTTGACTCTCACAGCAAGGACATTGAGGGGGTAACAGACTGCACAACTAACTACCTGAACTTTTTCATGGACACTGTGGTTCCTGTGAGAACTGTTCGCTGCTTTCCTAACAACAAGCCCTGGATTACAAGTGACGTAAAGGACCTCTTAAACAAAAAGAAGAGGGCCTTTAAAGACAAGAACCAGGAGGAGCTGAGGAACGTTCAGCGGGAACTCAAGTCCTGCTTAAAGGAGGCTAAAGAGACCTACAGGAAGAAGGTTGAGCAGAAGTTACACGACAACAACATGAAGGAGATCTGGGACAGTATGAGGACAATCACAGGATGCAAGCCAAGGAGTGACAGTGTAACAGCTGGAGGTGTGGAGAGAGCGAACGAACTCAATCTCTTCTATAACCGGTTTGATTGTCCTGTTTCATCCTCATCTGCTTCTGTCTGCCCTGCCATCACAGCAACCTCAGCCTCTGCCCCTCCGGACACCTCACTCCCTCTTCTCAGTGCTGCACAGATCTCCCTCCCACAGGCTGTCAGCACACCCAGTCCACCCCCCCTCACCCCCCCCCCCCCCCCCTTCTCTGCAGACCAGGTCTCAGGGGTGCTGAGGAGACTCCGTTCTGGGAAGACAGCTGGACCTGACAAGGTGAGCCCGAGACTTCTTAAGGCTTGCACCTCTGAACTTGGGTTTCCCTTGGCGATCATCTTCAACATGAGCCTGCAGCTGGGGAGGGTTCCCACGCTGTGGAAAATCTCATGCCTGGTCCCTGTTCCCAAGAAACCTCACCCCAGTGAGCTCAATGACTACAGGCCAGTGGCGTTGACGTCCCACATTATGAAGACCATGGAGCGACTGCTTCTCCCTCTTCTCAGACCCCAGGTACAGCATGTACTGGACCCTCTCCAGTTTGCCTATCGGGAGAGGATTGGTGTCGAGGACGCCATCACCTACCTCCTCCACCGAACCTACTCTCATCTGGACAAGGGGAATAGCGCTGTGAGAATCATGTTTTTTTATTTCTCCAGTGCTTTTAATACGATCCAGCCCCCACTTCTCAGAGACAAGCTGGTGAAGATGCAGGTGGATCCTCACCTGGTGCAGTGGATCATGGACTATCTCACCTGCAGACCACAGTACGTGAGGCTGACTGACGGTACATCTGAGACTGTTGTCAGCAGCACTGGAGCACCACAGGGGACTGTGCTCTTCCTCTTCACTCTCTACACGTCAGACTTCAAGTACAACTCTGAGATGTGCCATCTGCAGAAATTCTCAGATGACACTGCCATCGTAGGATGTGTCAAGGGTGGTCAGGAGGAGGAGTACAGGAGACAGGTGGAAGAATTTGTTGCTTGGTGTCGACTGAACCAACTGCAGTTGAACATATCCAAGACCAAGGAGTTCGTGGTGGACTTCCGTAGGTCTGGACTACCCCTTCAGCCAGTCTCCATTGAGGGGGTTGATGTGGAGACGGTCAAGACCTACAGGTACCTTGGTCTGCATCTGGACAACAAACTGGACTGGTCAACAAACACGAACACCCTGTACAGGAAAGGACAGAGTCGGCTCTATTTCCTGAGGAGACTGCGGTCCTTTAACATCTGTAAGAAGCTTCTGCAGATGTTCTACCACTCAATCGTGGCCAGCATTCTCTTCTACGCTGTGGTTTGCTGGGGAGGCAACATGAAGAGAAGAGATGCATCAAGGCTGGACAAGTTGGTCAGGAGGGCCGGGGCAGTGGTGGGAGTGGAGCTGGACTCTCTGGTAACAATAGCAGATAGGAGGACTTTGGATAAACTGCTCTCTATCATGAACAATGATAGTCACCCACTTCACACCATCATCATGAAGCAGAGGAGTGTGTTCAGTGGCAGACTGCTGTCACAGAGCTGCACAACGGACAGATTCAGAAGATCATTCATTCCGAGAGCCATCAGACTCTTCAATTCCTCCCATCGGGGACGGGAGGCTGCTGCTGACTGAGTTTAACCCAGTCACACTACATGGACATTATTCAACTACTCAACCGCTTAATTAGTTATTCACAATTACACTCCCCAACCTCTCTTACACTCAAGCACATTTACTCATGGTGTGGTATTCATATATTCACATATTCACTTTACAGAACTATATTTTTACATGTACATATTAAGAATTCTATGGCACATCAGTCACTTTTATAACTTTTATAACCAATGTCGGTTGCACCTTGCACTTTGATCTGTGAATTTATTTATTGGCTGTTAGAAAAATCTACTGCACTGCTGCATCTACAGAAAGTTCTTTACCTTGTACAGAAAGTTTCTATACCCTTATATATTTTCTATTGTTCTGTGTTTGATAGATGTTGAATATGTTTCCTACTGTATTGTGTTGTTGCTGCTGGATGCCTAAATTTCCTTCGGGATCAATAAAGTATCTATCTATCTATCTATCTATCTATCTATCTATCTATCTATCTATCTACATAACCACAATATAACCACGTAATGTAGCTACATGACCACAATATAACCACATAATGTAGCTACATAACCACAATATAACCACATAATGTAGCTACATAACCACAATAAAATCACATAATGTAGCTACATGACCACAATATAACCACGTAATGTAGCTACATAACCCTAATAAAACCACATAATGTAGCTACATGACCACAATAAAACCACATAATGTAGCTTTATAACCACAATATACAGGAAACCATGTAATGTAGCAACATTATCACAATATATCCATATAATGTAGGTACATAACCAAAATATAACCACATAATGTAGCTACATAACCACAATGTAACCACATAGTGTAGCTACATTAACACCATTTAATCATGTAATGTAGCTACATAACCACATAGTTTAGCTACATAACCACAATATAACCACATAGTGTAGCTGCATAACCACAATATAGCCATGTAATGTATCTACATAACAAGAATATAACCACATATTGTAACTACATAATGACAATATATCCACGTAATGTAGCTACATAATGACAATATAGTCACATAATCTCACAACATAAGCACAATATAACCAAAGAATGTAGCTACATAACCACAATATAACCACGTAATGGAGCTACATGACCACAATATAACCACGTAATGGAGCTACATGACCACAATATAACCACGTAATGGAGCTACATGACCACAATATAACCACGTAATGGAGCTACATAACCACAATATAACCACGTAATGGAGCTACATAACCACAATATAACCACGTAATGGAGCTACATAACCACAATATAACCACGTAATGGAGCTACATTATGTGGTTTTATTGTGGTAACCACAATATAACCACGTAATGGAGCTACATAACCACAATATAACCACGTAATGGAGCTACATAACCACAATATAACCACGTAATGGAGCTACATAACCACAATATAACCACGTAATGGAGCTACATAACCACAATATAACCACGTAATGGAGCTACATAACCACAATATAACCACGTAATGGAGCTACATAACCACAATATAACCACGTAATGGAGCTACATAACCACAATATAACCACGTAATGGAGCTACATAACCACAATATAACCACGTAATGGAGCTACATAACCACAATATAACCACGTAATGGAGCTACATAACCACAATATAACCACGTAATGGAGCTACATAACCACAATATAACCACGTAATGGAGCTACATAACCACAATATAACCACGTAATGGAGCTACATAACCACAATATAACCACGTAATGGAGCTACATAATCACAATATAACCACGTAATGGAGCTACATAACCACAATATAACCACGTAATGGAGCTACATAACCACAATATAACCACGTAATGGAGCTACATAACCACAATATAACCACGTAATGGAGCTACATAACCACAATATAACCACGTAATGTAGCTACATGACCACAATATAACCACATAATGTAGCTACATAACCACAATATAACCACATAATGTAGCTACATAACCACAATAAAATCACATAATGTAGCTACATGACCACAATATAACCACGTAATGTAACTACATAACCCTAATAAAACCACATAATGTAGCTACATGACCACAATAAAACCACATAATGTAGCTTTATAACCACAATATACAGGAAACCATGTAATGTAGCAACATTATCACAATATATCCATATAATGTAGGTACATAACCAAAATATAACCACATAATGTAGCTACATAACCACAATGTAACCACATAGTGTAGCTACATTAACACCATTTAATCATGTAATGTAGCTACATAACCACATAGTTTAGCTACATAACCACAATATAACCACATAGTGTAGCTGCATAACCACAATATAGCCATGTAATGTATCTACATAACAAGAATATAACCACATATTGTAACTACATAATGACAATATATCCACGTAATGTAGCTACATAATGACAATATAGTCACATAATCTCACAACATAACCACAATATAACCAAAGAATGTAGCTACATAACCACAATATAACCACGTAATGGAGCTACATGACCACAATATAACCACGTAATGGAGCTACATAACCACAATATAACCACGTAATGGAGCTACATAACCACAATATAACCACGTAATGGAGCTACATAACCACAATATAACCACGTAATGGAGCTACATAACCACAATATAACCACGTAATGTAGCTACATAACCACAATATAACCACGTAATGGAGCTACATAACCACAATATAACCACGTAATGGAGCTACATAACCACAATATAACCACGTAATGGAGCTACATAATCACAATATAACCACGTAATGGAGCTACATAACCACAATATAACCACGTAATGGAGCTACATAACCACAATATAACCACGTAATGAAGCTACATAACCACAATATAACCACGTAATGAAGCTACATAACCACAATATAACCACGTAATGGAGCTACATAACCACAATATAACCACGTAATGGAGCTACATAACCACAATATAACCATGTAATGAAGCTACATAACCACAATATAACCACGTAATGGAGCTCTATAAAAATGTCCAGCAAAAAAGCTGTATTATGTAGTTATTTATCGGCAGTGCTGGTATTTTTTTATATCGTGCAGCTTTAACACACACACACATTAACACACACACACACACACACATTAACACACACACACAGAGAATCAGAACTCTGAGCTGTAGGGGTTCCGCGGTCATGTGAGCAGTGAGGGCCGCTAGCGAGGCAGAGCCGTATCAACAGAACCGTAAACAGAGCTGTTGTAATGCTGGTTCCAGGCGTGCTGCACAGAACCCGCACTCAGTCGTCACTCCTCACCATCATCATCACCCTCAGCCTGCAGCTCTGACACAGCTCAGCCTCACCACTGCACTCCCACACGACATGGTTCCTCAAGGGTTCTTCAGCAAAGGGTACGGGTCTATACAGAAATCTCAACACTCACAGAGCTATTTTCATGCTTAAATGGTTCTCTGCAAGATAAAAATGGTTCATCAGGCTGACGGGGAATGTGCTGGGTATAGTTTAATAAAGACCTTATTGAAAAGGGTTACTGACCCTTTTTAGTGCTATATAGAACCATTTCCAAAAAGGTTGGAGTAATTAAAGGGGTCATGCTGGTTCTGTTGGACCGCTCTTCACAAATACAAGCTGGATTTATAAAATGAGATGAAAACGAAGTGGTGAGGTTTGAAGCCGAGACAGTTTAAGGGAGTCTGAGCACTTCGGACTCTCACTACACCAAAACCATGACCACTGAACAGAAGAGGGCGCCAGAGAGGGAGAACCCAGCGTTACTGCTACTGAGAGCTGATTGGTTAGTGTTACTGCTACTGAGAGCTGATTGGTTAGTGTTACTGCTACTGAGAGCTGATTGGTTAGTGTTACTGCTACTGAGAGCTGATTGGTTAGCGTTACTGCTACTG
>NC_051233.1:34430448-34462948 GCF_015220715.1 Pygocentrus nattereri | reverse complement strand
CTCCTCTATAACTGACTGTCTCTCTACCCCTCACTCTCTCTCTCTCCTCTATAACTGACTGTCTCTCTACCCCTCACTCTCTCTCTCCTCTATAACTGACTGTCTCTCTACCCCTCACTCTCTCTCTCTCCTCTATAACTGACTGTCTCTCTACCCCTCACTCTCTCTCTCCTCTATAACTGACTGTCTCTCTACCCTTCACTCTCTCTCTCTCCTCTATAACTGACTGTCTCTCTACCCCTCACTCTCTCTCTCTCCTCTATAACTGACTGTCTCTCTACCCTTCACTCTCTCTCTCCTCTATAACTGACTGTCTCTCTACCCCTCACTCTCTCTCTCTCCTCTGTAACTGACTGTCTCTCTACCCCTCACTCTCTCTCTCTCCTCTATAACTGACTGTCTCTCTACCCCTCACTCTCTCTCTCCTCTATAACTGACTGTCTCTCTACCCCTCACTCTCTCTCTCTCCTCTATAACTGACTGTCTCTCTACCCCTCACTCTCTCTCTCTCCTCTATAACTGACTGTCTCTCTACCTTTCACTCTCTCTACCCTTCACTCTCTCTCTCTCCTCTATAACTCACTGTCTCTCTACCTTTCACTCTCTCTACCCTTCACTCTCTCTCTCTCCTCTATAACTCACTGTCTCTCTACCCTTCACTCTCTCTCTCCTCTATAACTGACTGTCTCTCTACCCCTCACTCTCTCTCTCTCCTCTATAACTGACTGTCTCTCTACCCCTCACTCTCTCTCTCCTCTATAACTGACTGTCTCTCTACCCTTCACTCTCTCTCTCCTCTATAACTGACTGTCTCTCTACCCCTCACTCTCTCTCTCCTCTATAACTGACTGTCTCTCTACCCCTCACTCTCCTCTATAACTGACTGTCTCTCTACCCCTCACTCTCTCTCTCCTCTATAACTGACTGTCTCTCTACCCCTCACTCTCTCTCTCTCCTCTATAACTGACTGTCTCTCTACCCCTCACTCTCTCTCTCCTCTATAACTGACTGTCTCTCTACCCTTCACTCTCTCTCTCTCCTCTATAACTGACTGTCTCTCTACCCTTCACTCTCTCTCTCCTCTATAACTGACTGTCTCTCTACCCCTCACTCTCTCTCTTCTCTATAACTGACTGTCTCTCTACCCCTCACTCTCTCTCTCTCCTCTATAACTGACTGTCTCTCTACCCCTCACTCTCTCTCTCCTCTATAACTGACTGTCTCTCTACCCCTCACTCTCTCTCTCTCCTCTATAACTGACTGTCTCTCTACCCCTCACTCTCTCTCTCCTCTATAACTGACTGTCTCTCTACCCCTCACTCTCTCTCTCTCCTCTATAACTGACTGTCTCTCTACCCTTCACTCTCTCTCTCCTCTATAACTGACTGTCTCTCTACCCTCACTCTCTCTCTCTCCTCTATAACTGACTGTCTCTCTACCCCTCACTCTCTCTCTCCTCTATAACTGACTGTCTCTCTACCCCTCACTCTCTCTCTCCTCTATAACTGACTGTCTCTCTACCCTTCACTCTCTCTCTCCTCTATAACTGACTGTCTCTCTACCCCTCACTCTCTCTCTCTCCTCTATAACTGACTGTCTCTCTACCCTTCACTCTCTCTCTCCTCTATAACTGACTGTCTCTCTACCCCTCACTCTCTTTCTCTCCTCTATAACTGACTGTCTCTCTACCCCTCACTCTCTCTTTCTCTTCTCTATAACAGTACACCTGTCCTCTGTCTCTACCTCACCTGTCCTGCAGTGACCACACACTCTCCTCTATCTCCCTCACTTGTCCTGCAGTGACCACACACTCTCTCCTCTGTCTACCTCACTTGTCCTGCAGTGACCACACACTCTCTCCTCTGTCTCTACCTCACCTGTCCTGCAGTGACCACACACTTTCTCCTCTGTCTCTACCTCACCTGTCCTGCAGTGACCACACTCTCTTCTGTCTCTACCTCACCTGTCCTGCAGTGACCACACACTCTCCCCTCTGTCTCTACTTTACCTGT
Source organism: Pygocentrus nattereri (assembly GCF_015220715.1). Lineage (NCBI taxonomy): Eukaryota > Metazoa > Chordata > Actinopteri > Characiformes > Serrasalmidae > Pygocentrus > Pygocentrus nattereri. Next base: position 34,460,936 of record NC_051233.1, on the reverse strand, counting down.
CCTGCAGTTACCACACACTCCTCTGTCTCTGCCTCACCTGTTGTGCAGTGCTTCAAATGATGGTGCAGCTTCTGATTTCCGCTGCTTTAATATTCATCTATTTGCCAAAAGTACACCAAGAGAATTTGCTTGTTTCTGAAATTTATTTAGACTTATAATTGATTAAAGTCTCTTATTCCCAATATTGCAACTAAGGGGTCTGGCATATAGGGTCTACCGAATGCTACAGAAAAGAAGTCAAAAACAGACTAGAGCACGTCCAAAACTTGCGAAGTCTAGAGCACGTCCAAAACTTGCGAAGTCTAGAGCATGTCCAAAACGTGTGAAGTCTAGAGCACGTCCAAAACTTGAAGTCTAGAGCACGTCCAAAACTTGCGAAGTCTAGAGCACGTCCAAAACTTGAAGTCTAGAGCACGTCCAAAACTTGCAAAGTCTAGAGCACGTCCAAAACTTGAAATCTAGAGCACGTCCAAAACTTGCGAAGTCTAGAGCACGTCCAAAACTTGCAAAGTCTAGAGCACGTCCAAAACTTGAAGTCTAGAGCACGTCCAAAACTTGCGAAGTCTAGAGCACGTCCAAAACTTGCGAAGTCTAGAGCACGTCCAAAACTTGCAAAGTCTAGAGCACGTCCAAAACTTGAAGTCTAGAGCACGTCCAAAACTTGCGAAGTCTAGAGCACGTCCAAAACTTGCGAAGTCTAGAGCACGTCCAAAACTTGCAAAGTCTAGAGCACGTCCAAAACTTGCAAAGTCTACAGCACGTCCAAAACTTGCGAAGTCTAGAGCACGTCCAAAACTTACAAAGTCTAGAGCACGTCCAAAACTTGCGAAGTCTAGAGCACGTCCAAAACTTGTGAAGTCTAGAGCACGTCCAAAACTTGTGAAGTCTAGAGCACGTCCAAAATTGTGAAGTCTAGAGCACGTCCAAAACTTGAAGTCTAGAGCACGTCCAAAACTTGCGAAGTCTAGAGCACGTCCAAAACTTGAAGTCTAGAGCACGTCCAAAACTTGCAAAGTCTAGAGCACGTCCAAAACTTGAAATCTAGAGCACGTCCAAAACTTGCGAAGTCTAGAGCACGTCCAAAACTTGCAAAGTCTAGAGCACGTCCAAAACTTGAAGTCTAGAGCACGTCCAAAACTTGCGAAGTCTAGAGCACGTCCAAAACTTGCGAAGTCTAGAGCACGTCCAAAACTTGCAAAGTCTAGAGCACGTCCAAAACTTGCAAAGTCTACAGCACGTCCAAAACTTGCGAAGTCTAGAGCACGTCCAAAACTTACAAAGTCTAGAGCACGTCCAAAACTTACAAAGTCTAGAGCACGTCCAAAACTTGCGAAGTCTAGAGCACGTCCAAAACTTGTGAAGTCTAGAGCACGTCCAAAACTTGTGAAGTCTAGAGCACGTCCAAAACTTACAAAGTCTAGAGCACGTCCAAAACTTACAAAGTCTAGAGCACGTCCAAAACTTACAAAGTCTAGAGCACGTCCAAAATTGATGAAGCAACGCTCCTTCTTCAGTATTACACTTACTGCATATGGGGGAAATCTGAAGTTTGGCCTCTGAATAGTGAAGTCTATGAACTATTTTAAAATGCATCAGTGTATTTCTTGTATTTATTGAACATTTGTTGATATTCTTTAGAGCATCTTCCCATTCCTCAGGGGTAACCTCTACACCACGTTCTTCCATCTATGCTTGTCTGTGCGAGTTGAACTGGATGGTAATGTGATCACATTACCATAGGCTACATGTCTCTCTCTCTCTCTCTCTCTCTTTCTCTGAAAAGATCATATGGTGTAACCCCAGCCCGCCGTAAGCGGACCCACCACATGGATTGGAGCTAAACGTCTGTTTTGGCCGCGCTGGGAGCGTGGGGAAGAGCTGGAGTGTGTAGTGCAGGGATAATGAGAAAGCTCAGGGCTTTACAACAGGCCGGCCACATTAGAAGCTACCTGCTGGGCCTGGATACCGCTGACTAAGGGGGATGCTTGAAAAAAAGTCGGGACGTTTGGGCCACTGCCCCCAGTGATTTCAGTCGGTATGACAAGGCCTCCTTTTCGTTACGACCCTTCTTCCAGATTAAGGTGATATAGGCATTGGACAAAGACGGGGGAAGTTTAAGATTTGACAGTGAATGATTAATCACACGTAGGAGAAGAGGACAAAGTTTTAAGTAATATTTTTTGTAGAACGCTATGGTAAATCCATCCGGACCGGGAGCTTTGTTATTTGGAAATTCCTTTATGGTTTCATTAAACACTTCTAATGTAATTTCTGCCTCAGTTACTTGAGGTTTAACTGCATTTGGAGGAATATCAGTCAGCGTAATAATCTGCAAAACGCTGATAGATTTTCACTGGATCTGTAATAAAACTGCCATTGTTTGAGTTCATTTATGTTCAGCTCGAGATGCTTGTAACTGGTTTATCGCCCAGTTCAAAACATTTCTGCTTAGTTTTGAACATGATGGTGTTGGGCTCATGTTTGAGTGAAAGTATTTTATTTAGTGTTTCTGTTTTAGGGGCTTCTTTGTACTTTTAAGTTTTATAACCACTTTTTCTGTATTCTTTAATTGTACTGCATCTTCTCTCTTGGTAGAAATTTCTTATGATATAATGCACCCACGAATCACAGTTTTAATGGCTTCCCATAGAACTGAACCATCCACCTCAGCTGTATTACTCCTGTCTATTGCAAATGAAATGTTTTGATCCAGATAATTACAGAAATTCTTGTCTTTTATTATTATGTTATTTAGGGTGCATCTGTGATTGCCTCTATTAAATGAAATATTTAATGTAAGTGATACAGGTGCTTGGCCTGAAATTAAGACAGGATGATTCTCTACTGCAGTTACTAATGATACAGTTTTGGAGTCTAAGAGGAAATAATTAGTGCGGGAGAAGGATTTATGCACAGAGGAGTAGAAGGAGTCGTTGCCTGTGGGAAAGGTAAGCCTCCATATGGCAACAAGGTTCCAAATTTTCAGTGTTATTTATAAAGATGCTGGAGTTTGTCACAACAACAGGATGAGATGACTGATGATCCATAACAGGATCCAGCACACAATTAAAATCTTCAGTTATCAGATTGGTTTGATCTATATGAGGTATTGTGTTCAGAACATTTTTGAAGAATAGAAGATTGTCAACATTGGGGCCATAAACATTAACTAAAGTGATTGATCCTGAGACAATGGCGTACCTTCCACCGGGGTCTGTGATTTGAGAGACACAGTTAAATGAAATCAATTTTCTAACCAAAGTTGCTACTCTTCTAGATTTTCCTTGAAATGTAGACTGATATATCACACCAATCCAGTGTGTTTGCAATCTAGATCCGCAGATAAGTGTTTGAGATGTGCAAAAACTTTACCTCTCTTAAGATGGTTGGACATTCCACGAACGTTCCAAGAGATAACGCATAACCGCCCTCTGGGTGCAGACAACTTTCTGACCGTCATAATATGGCATAACCACCCACTTTAAATGTCCAGCTTTTAAGTTGCTGTGATGTAAAATAAGGAACAATGGCAAGTCAACAAGAGGCTTTAAACATACATCCAGAAAAGAGAAAAAAGGTGTACGAACATACAGACAACAGTAACAGCCCACCCGCCCTGAGGCACCTTCCCAAACAAAGTGCACATAACAAAACTAAATAAATAAATAAATAACGTTCAATGGACGTAGGGTTCTAGGCTAACCATGGAAGACATTGCCGCGCTCTAGTTCCCTTTACTGAATGCTCTCGACACATAAATGGTGCTGCAATGTACAACTAAAAGATCAGTGCACTTAAAGTTTCATTCTTGTAAAACTTGCAACAGAAAACGTTCAGCACCTTCGTGGTAACTGGCTGTATTGCCTGACAGCTCAGTGGATTAGTTCTCACCAGATTTGCTGGGTGAATTCTCCTTTAGAAAAGATTCAGCCTCGTTAGGTGAGTCGAAGATGCCTGATGTATCATCTACGGTTATCCTGAAACACAGGGAAATTGAAATCCGTACCTGAATACAGATTCCTTGCATTTTTTTTAATCGCATCAAAGGCCTGCAGTTTCTTGATGATGTCTGGAAAGAAAACCAGACAGATGAACGCTCCGTCTCCATTGTATTCCAGTGGGAAACGCTGCCTCTCCAGCCGGAGAATCAACTCTTTCATCTGATAGTGGTGGATCCTGGCGATGTGAATGGTCTAGAGTTTGAAGTCGTGGCAGGTCTTGGCGACCTGTAGGCTCGGTCCAGCTTGACTGGCGGCAAGTGAGGAACATTGAAGTTCCAGTGCATGAATGCATTTGTCATGGTTGTTGACAGCTTGCTCAGTTTCCAGTACTCTAGAGTTCACACTCGCCATCACCTCTTAAGATTAGAGACAGAACTTGACCTTAAGGTGAATTTATGATCAACTTTCTCACTTAGTTGTTGTATGGCTGCCATGATGTCCGTGGATGAGGGAGAGTTTCCATCTGCAGGAGAATTCACTGGCTTGGAGAATTTTGTAATATAAACCTTCTTGCCAAATGGAATCAAATGCTTTTTTAAAAATCTATAAAACAAGGGAAATCTTTTCACCTAATTTTGTTGGTGAATATGTTGGTGGACTAGGGTGTGTAGGGTGTAAATGTGGTCAGTAGTGATTTGGTAAAAAGCCAATTTGTTCTTTAAGCAGGATGTATTACGTAATGTAATAATACAGCAGAAAACCTTCCCCAGGATCCTGCTCACACAGATGCCTCGCGGTAGTTATTAGGGTCCAGTTTGTAGACAGGTCTCCACTCTTGTAGATTGGGGAGATAAGCCCTCAGAACCAGCTTTCAGGAAAGCAGCCAGACTGGAGAACCATGTTGAACAACCTGAGCAGAGCCTGATGCTGTCGGGGCCGCAGGCTTTTCTAGGTTTGGTTCTTCTGGTGAAATTTGGGAATCAAACAGGTCTTGATCATTTTTGATTCTTAATTTGTGTTTTTACTTTGTCTTTAAATGTTCTGTTGTTCTAAGTTGAGGCTGTTTTGTTGTAATTTGTCATATAATTTATTAAAATGACTTTTTCAGATGTTTGGATTGTCTCTGGACAGGCGTTGTGGAGGATTGTTGCTCAGATTGTTCCACTGTTCCCAGAATTTATTCTGATTGATGGAATTTTCTATTTTCTTTAGAATTAAACATAAAGGTCCTCACATCTATAGCAAGACAAACGTCTGTGTTCTTGTATTGCTATATTTGTGAGGACCGTGTGTGTATATGTTTGTGTAATTGTGTGTGTTTGTGTGTATGTATAACTGTGTGTTTGTTGCTCACTGACTGTAATCTAAGCTCTGCCGCTCCGCTGCTCTCGGCTCCTCCGGCTCCTGCCCAGTGAACATTCTGCTAATTGAACTTTCTGACAGTCGTCACGACGACGATGACAGCTGGAGGAAGTGATGCAGTGATGAAGTAGCCAGTGGGTCAGCTAGTGGGCAGCTGGACGATCAGAAGGCCGGTGATGGATATGCGACGTGACAGACGAGATCACGCGAAACGACTGGCTTTTACAAAAAGTCTATAATTATTATTTTTGCTAATTTACAAGTCGAACAGCGAGAGACGAACAGCTGACACATCAGCCCACTGGCAGCCAGTCAGACTGCTGACATGGGTGATCACACGCAGCCCACCGTCACGCAGCAAGATTTAAAGGTGCATTGTGTAATCCTGACCCCTCCTCCCCTCGACTCGTATACTGACTAGCTTACGCCTAACAATCTAGAACGTTTTTCTCGTTCTGCTGATGTGGATTTTTTTTTTTTTATGGCTCTGTCACTTTTAGCCAGATGCATGTCCGGCCGTGTCCAGTAGCCAAGCTGAGCTTGTCATCCTGAAAACGTCTCTCGTTTTACGGCGTCTCACCGATCGCAGAGCTTTTAGTTCAAGATGCGAAGTGGACACTGGGCAGGACCATAGGCCTGAACACAGACTTACTGCTTTACAGCAGAGCCTCATCTACACCAGCAGAGCCTCCTCTACTCTGATCTAATCTAACCTACTCTGATCTAATCTGATCTAATCTATCCATCCATCCTCAACCGCTTATCTGAGTCCGGGTCGCAGGGGCAGCAGCCTAAGCAAAGAGGCCCAGGCTTCCCTCTCCCCCTCCACCTCCTCCAGCTCTTCTGGAGGGATACCGAGGCGTTCCCAAGACAATTCTCTGAAGAAAAAGACTGTCTTCTCTCAATGTGGAGGAGCCTCTCCCGAATCGCCGAGCTTCTAACCCTATCTCTAAGTGAGAGCCCAGCGACCCTGCGGTGAAAGGTCATTTCGGCTGCTTATATCCACAATCTCGTTTTTTTGGTCACTACACCAAAGCTCGTGACCGTAGGTGAGAGTTGGAGCATAGATTGACCGGTAAATTGACAGCTTCGCCTTCTGGCTCAGCTGTCTCTTCACCATGACGGACCGTATAGGGTCCGCATCACTGCAGATGCTGCACCAATTCGTCTGTCAACCTCTTGCTCCATCCTTCCTTCACTCATGAACAAATTCCCAAGATATTTAAACTCCTCCACTTGGGGCAAGTGCAACCCTGACTGGAAACCAATCTGATTTACTGCTGGCTATACGAACCAAGCTCCTGCTCTGTTTGTACAGGGACTGAATGGCCTGTAACAACGAGCCCCTCACCCCGTACTCCAGGAGCACTCCCCACAGGATCCCCCAAGGGACGCAGTCAAATGCCTTCTCCAAATCCACAAAACACATGTAGACTGGTTGGGTGAACTCCCACGCACCCTCCAGGACCCTGCAAAAGCTGGTCCAGTGTTCCATGACCAGGGCGAAACCGGCATCGTTCCTCTTGTAGCTGAGATTCAACTATCGGTCTGACTCTCTTCTCCAGTACTCCTGCATAGACCTTACCGGGTAGGCTGAGAAGTGTGATCCCCCAATAGTTGGAAGACACCCTCCGGTCCCCTTTCTTAAAAAGAGGGACCATCACCCAGTCTGCCATTCCAGGGGGACATCCCCAGATGTCTATGCGATGTTGCAGAGGCATGTGAGCCAAGACAGCCCTACAACATCCAGAGCCCTCAGGAATTGGTTGACAGCTCCGTGCCTCTCTTCACCCGGGTTTTCAAAACACCTGTTTGCAAATCCGATGACACAACTACGAAGTCAAACAATGAACTGCGGCCTAAGGTGTCCTGATGCCATGTGCACTTATGCACACCCTTGTGTTTGAACATGGTGTTTATTATGGACAGACTGTGGCGAGCACAGAACTCCAATAACAAAACACCACTTGGGTTCAGATCGGGGAGGCTGTTCCTCCCAATTACGCCCTTCCAGGTCTCACTGTCATTGCCCACGTGAGCATTGAAGTCACCCAGCAAGACTATGGAGTGCCCACAGGGGGCACTTTCCAGTACCCCCTCCAGGGTCTCCAAGAAGGCCGTGTACTCTGAACTGCCATTCGGTGCATAAGCACAGCCAACAGTCAGAGCCCGTTCCCTGACCCGAAGGCGCAGGGAAACAACCCTCTTGTCGACCGGAAAAAACCCCAACATAAAGGAACTGAGCCGGGGAGCTATGAGTAAGCCCACTCCTGCCCAACCCCTCTCAAGAGGGTCTGTTCCAGAGCCCCTGCAATGTGTTGAGGTGAGCCCAACTATATCTAGTTGGTGTCTCTCAGCCTCATACACTAGCTCGGCTCTTTCCCTGCCAGAGAGGGCAAGTTCCATGTTCCGAGTGTCAGTTTCAGTAGCCAAGGATCAGAATGCCAAGGCCCCCGACTCCGGCCACCACCTGACCCACATTGCACCGGACACCCATAAGCATCTCTCCCATGGGTGGTGGGTCCCTGGGAGAGTGATCCCATGTAGCTCTTTCGGGCTGAGCCCGGCTGGCACCCATGGGTAAAGGCCCAGTCACCAGGTGCTAGCTGAGGAGCCGCTCCCCCAGGCCTGGCTCCAGGGTGAGGCACTGGTAACCCTAATCTGGGCGAGGGAAAATAGGTCCTGGTCTTTTTCTTCATATGGGGTTTTTGGATCACCCTTTGTCTGGCCCATCACCTAGGACCTGTTTGCCTTAGGAGACTCCTACCAGGAGCTTTCGCCAATAATCTACTCTGATCTACTCTGATCTAATCTACCCTGATCTAATCTAATCTACTCTCTGATTTAATCTACTCTGAACTAATCTTCTTCTTTGGGCTGCTCCCTTTAGGGGTCGCCACAGCGGATCCACTGCCTCCTCTACTTTCACACCAACCATCTCCATGTCCACCTTCACTACATCCATAAACCTTCTCTGAGGTCTACCTCTTCTCCTTCTACCTGGCAGCTCCATCTCCAACATTCTTTGCCCAATATATCCACTATTCCTCCTCAACACATGTCCAAACCATCTCAACCTGGCCTCTCTGGCTTTATCTCCAAACTGCTCCACCTTCACTGTCCCTCTGATCTGCTCATTTCTAATCTTGTCCATCCTCGTCACTCCCAACGAAAATCTCAGCATCTTCATCTCCGCCACCTCCAGCTCAGCCTCCTGTCTTTTAGACAGAGCCACAGTCTCTAAACCAAACATCATAGCAGGATGCACTGCTGTCTTGTAGACCTTCCCTTTCACTTTTGCTGCTATCCTTCTGTCACACATCAGCCCTGACACCCGTCTCCACCCACTCCATCCTGCCTGCACCCTCTTCTTCACCTCTTTTCTACACTGTCCATTGCTCTGGATGGTTGACCCAAGATATTTGAAGTCATCCACCTTTACGACCTCTACTCCTTGCATCTTCACCTTTCCACCTGGCTCCAACCTGTGGTGCATATGAACTGACCACATTCAAAATCACACCATCAACCTCCAACTTCAGGCTCATGATCCTGTCTGACACTCTCTTTACATCCAGAACACTTTTCCCAAGCTGTTCCTTTAGGATTATCCCTACTCCATTTCTCTTCCTCTCTACACCATGATAGAACAGTTTGAATCCACCTCCAATGTTCCTGGCCTTGCTTCCTTTCCATCTGGTCTCCTGGACACACAGAATATCTACCTTCATTCTCTCCATCATGTCTGCAAGCTCTCTGCCTTTACCAGTCATTTTCCCTATGTTCAAAGTCCCTACTCTAACCTCCACACTCCTGCCTTTCCTTCTCTCTCTCGCTGCCTTCTAACCCGCCTTCCTCCTCTCCTCTCTGATGGTCTTCAACCTACAGTAGTCCAATTTCCACCGGCACCCTGCTGGTCAACAGCACCGGAGGCGGTCGTTGTTAACCCGGGCCTCGACCGATCCGGTATGGCAATCATATTTGTGATCCGCATGATAGTTTAGCACAAGTTTTACGCCGGATGCCCTTCTTGTCGCAACCCTCACCATTTATCCGGGCTTGGCACCAGAAGCACACAAACTACACCCCTAATGGCCGGTTTACACCCCTAATGGCTGGTTTCTACTCTGATCTACTCTGATCTAATCTGATCTACTGTGTATGTGAATTCTGTGGTGTGATTCACTGATTTCTGAATGAATCATCCCAAAGATTCCTCCAAAACTGCGACACATGTAAATGGTAGAAAAGTGCTGAACAGAAAAAATAAGAAAACTAAGAGAAGAGAAGAAATACGAACGCAGGACTGAGAAGCTGAAATGAAAAATATTTTATTTTATTTATTTTTTAGTTTTACAGTGTTCACGGTGTGACGTCTCCCTGACCCTCCTCCTCTTCATCCTCCTCCTCCTCCGAGCTGCGGATGAGAGCGGAGCTGAGAGACCGCACCTCCCCCAACACACTCAGCACTGCACCCGACACACACACACACACACAGTGATTCACAAGGAAATGACTCACCTCACATCTCAACATCACTGACTTGAGTCAGATTCAGTGACTCAGAATCATTTTAAAACAGCACTGAATAGGTTCAAGTGTTCATGGATATTCTGACCTGCTTACACAGTAGTGACACCACAGCGGCCAGACCAGACCACTGCAGCGCTGTTTACATGGACCCTTAGAGCGGTGGTCCCAAACTCTTCACAATCCTGGACCCCCTGAGACATTAAAGGGTGATGTGTACTGTAAGATGCGGCTTTCACTGGGAGATGTTTTTCTTTTCTAACTCTACGTTTTAAACATCTCAGACGCTGCCGACTTGAACTCCACCGCCCCTCTGATCACCTTCCTGTGTTAATGTTGATGATGAAATATTACAGTGACGGTGGTGAATAATGAGGAGGCGGAGCTGAACGAGTGTCTATTAGGAGGAGGAACGTTAGTGCACTCGGCTAAAGAGTTTGGGAAATGGAGACTGAAACTGGGGAGAGGGACGCTCTGATAAACAGCAGGGGGAGCTCTGATAAACAGCAGGGGCGCTCCGATAAACAGCAGGGGGCGCTCCGATAAACAGCAGGGGGCGCTCCGATAAACAGCAGGGGGCGCTCCGATAAACAGCAGGGGGAGCTCCGATAAACAGCAGGGGGCGACTCTGATAAACAGCTGGGGGCGACTCTGATAAACAGCAGGGGCAGCTCCGATAAACAGCAGGGGGGAGGATTATTACACAGCGCCCTGCATGTCTCCCTCCACCATGAATGGAGATGAAATTCTCTAGTTCTCAGGCAGTGAATTCACAACCAGTTCATGTAGGAACTTTCTGTGAGGAGCTTTTAGAGGGGGACGTCTGGTTCCCATCACCACCACTGTGAACGGTTCTGACTCAGTAAGCTTATCTAGAACAGAGAACCACTCTGTACCCTTTAGTTATGTGTGAATTTTAAAAGTCAGTGGGGTTGTCCTTTAGACAGTATGAGTCTCTCACCCTCCTGCTGCTTGTTGTGTTGTTGTTGTTTGTGTTGTTCTTCCTCCTGCAATGCTGCTGGAATCCGTAGAGCTGCTCTCCTCATTCTCCTGTACTCACTCATCAGACCATGCTGCTGGACCAGCGCCTACAGACACACACACACACACGCACGCGCACACGGACACACACAGAAAAAGACAATGAATTTATTTGAACGGTGCTGTGTGAATGAGACGTGGTGAACGTGTGAACGGTGCTGTGTGAATGAGACGTGGTGAACGTGTGAACGGTGCTGTGTGAATGAGACGTGGTGAATGTGTGAATATGAGACGTGGTGAACGTGTGAACGGTGTTGTGTGAATATGAGACGTGGTGAACGTGTGAACGGTGCTGTGTGAATGAGACGTGGTGAATGTGTGAACAGTGCTGTGTGAATGAGACGTGGTGAACGCGTGAATATGAGACGTGGTGAACGTGTGAACGGTGCTGTGTGAATATGAGACGTGGTGAACGTATGAACGGTGCTGTGTGAATGAGACGTGGTGAACGTGTGAACGGTGCTGTGTGAATATGAGACGTGGTGAACGTGTGAACGGTGCTGTGTGAATATGAGACGTGGTGAACGTGTGAACGGTGCTGTGTGAATATGAGACGTGGTGAACGTGTGAATGGTGCTGTGTGAATGAGACGTGGTGAACGTGTGAACGGTGCTGTGTGAATATGAGACGTGGTGAACGTGTGAACGGTGCTGTGTGAATATGAGACGTGGTGAACGTGTGAACGGTGCTGTGTGAATATGAGACGTGGTGAACGTGTGAACGGTGCTGTGTGAATGAGACGTGGTGAACGTGTGAACGGTGCTGTGTGAATATGAGACGTGGTGAACGTGTGAACGGTGCTGTGTGAATATGAGACGTGGTGAACGTGTGAACGATGCTGTGTGAATATGAGACGTGGTGAACGTGTGAATGGTGCTTTGTGAATGAGACGTGGTGAACGTGTGAACGGTGCTTTGTGAATGAGACGTGTTGAACGTGTGAACGGTGCTGTTTGAATATGAGACGTGGTGAACGTGTGAATGGTGCTTTGTGAATGAGACGTGGTGAACGTGGTGAACGTGTGAATGGTGCTGTGTGAATATGAGACGTGGTGAACGTGTGAATGGTGCTTTGTGAATGAGACGTGGTGAACGTGTGAACGGTGCTGTGTGAATATGAGACGTGGTGAACGTGTGAACGGTGCTGTGTGAATATGAGACGTGGTGAACGTGTGAACGGTGCTGTGCGAATATGAGACGTGGTGAACGTGTGAATGGTGCTTTGTGAATGAGACGTGGTGAACGTGTGAACGGTGCTTTGTGAATGAGACGTGTTGAACGTGTGAACAGTGCTGTTTGAATATGAGACGTGGTGAACGTGTGAATGGTGCTTTGTGAATGAGACGTGGTGAACGTGGTGAACGTGTGAATGGTGCTGTGTGAATATGAGACGTGGTGAACGTGTGAATGGTGCTTTGTGAATGAGACGTGGTGAACGTGTGAACGGTGCTTTGTGAATGAGACGTGGTGAACGTGTGAACGGTGCTTTGTGAATGAGACGTGGTGAACGTGTGAACGGTGCTTTGTGAATGAGACGTGTTGAACGTGTGAACGGTGCTGTTTGAATATGAGACGTGGTGAACGTGTGAATGGTGCTTTGTGAATGAGACGTGGTGACCGTGGTGAACGTGTGAATGGTGCTGTGTGAATATGAGACGTGGTGAACGTGTGAATGGTGCTTTGTGAATGAGACGTGGTGAACGTGTGAACGGTGCTGTGTGAATGAGACGTGGTGAACGTGTGAACGGTGCTGTGTGAATGAGACGTGGTGAACGTGTGAACGGTGCTGTGTGAATGAGATGTGGTGAACGTGTGAACAGTGCTGTGTGAATGAGACGTGGTGAACGTGTGAACGGTGCTGTGTGAATGAGACGTGGTGAACGTGTGAACGGTGCTTTGTGAATGAGAGGTGGTGAACGTGTGAACGGTGCTGTGTGAATGAGACGTGGTGAACGTGTGAACGGTGCTGTTTGAATATGAGACGTGGTGAACGTGTGAACGGTGCTGTTTGAATATGAGACGTGGTGAACGTGTGAACGGTGCTGTTTGAATATGAGACGTGGTGAACGTGTGAACAGTGCTGTGTGAATGAGACGTGGTGAACGTGTGAACGGTGCTGTGTGAATGAGACGTGGTGAACGTGTGAACGGTGCTTTGTGAATGAGACGTGGTGAACGTGTGAACGGTGCTGTTTGAATATGAGACGTGGTGAACGTGTGAATGGTGCTTTGTGAATGAGACGTGCTCTCTGACTGTTACCAGCAGGACATTCCACTCTCTGTCCTTGTCCTTCAGCTGAGTGTGTAGCTGAGTGATGTGTGTGTGTGTGAGTTCTGATCGCGTTCGCTCGGCCTCTCTGTCCTGCTCTCGCTCTCTTGCCGCCGTCCTCTCCACCTGCCGGAGTGCAACCACTGCACGCGCACACACACACACACACACACACACACACACACACACACACACACACACACACACACACACACACACACACACACAGAGAGTCAGCTGTGCTGAGCGGGGCTCAGGGTCCAGGCTGTGCTGCCCCTCGGTCTCCTGATCTGTGATGTTCTCTCTGGCTGTGTTTGCATTGGATTTTCTCCACCTGGACTGAATGAATCCAGATTCCAGATGAAGACGGAGGCGTTTACGGTGTTTATGCTCAGAGAGAGAGTTCAGGTTCTGTTCCTGTGTTTTAAAATAACAGCAGACTCAGGAAAACGTGCTTCAAACGTCCTGATAGCTCCACTGATCATCGCGCCTGGACGGTTCGTTACCGAGCTGTACGGTCATCCATCCTGCGGACCTTCCTCTCCTCTCTGTCCAGTTTCTGCTCCGCCACGTTCAACGTTATAAACAGTCTCTATGACCAGAACATCCTTAAACTTCCTGATTGGGAAGGTAATCGGATTCAGAGCTTCACATAATATTACCGTTCAATCTAAGGGATTATCTGCAGGAATACGTCCATCAATCAGACAGGAACTGTGTCAGAACAGCCTCAAGCAGACCAGTGTGTTCCAGCTGAAGTTTACATGGACGAGTTTTGTTCTGACTGAGCTGTTAGTTGGATCATTAAGAGATTATCAGGGGCTGTAATCCTCCTCTAACACCCCCCAGGGTGTGTGTGTGTGTACCTGCTTTAGTGTGCTCTCTCCTCGCTGTGTTGAGCAGAGTCTCCATCTCTCTCAGCTGCTTATCACACACCCTCTCCATCTCAGACACCTTCTCCTGCATGACTACACAGACACAGACAAACACCTTGATTAGGCACACTGTGCTTGACTACGATACGGGCCCTTTAAACATCTACGCTGACGTTCTCTTACGACTCTGCCAGTGCTGCTGTATGCGATGGGGCTCAGTGCGGAGCTCCGTGATGGTCCCCTCCAGTTCCTCACAGTGCTGCTCTGCGCGATGGGCCTCAGTACGGAGCTCCGCAATGGTCTCCTCTCGTTCCTCACACTGTCTCTGAGCTTCTAAACGTCTCAGCTCACACTCATCCAGCTCTGCTCTGCTCCGTGACAGGGCCTGCGTAAGGAGGCCCACCTCCTTCTCTACTGTGCACACACACACACGCGCACACACAGGGTGAAATGGAACATGGACACGTAACGCAGTTAAACATGTTCCAGCCTGTGCATCTTCCCGTGTTCCCATAGCAATGTCATCTGCCAACTTTCACACCAGGTGGTCAGATGTTTCCCCAAATTACCCCTGAAGACGGTTATATAAAGAGTCCTTTATTATTTCAGTCTGCTCTTCATTATTAGATCAGACACACAACGCCAACCCTCCTAAACCTGAACACGGAGACAGAGTCAGAATCTCTCGTCTTTCTTCATCTCATTTCCTAAACTGATGAGAGAAAACCAGCAGGACGTGGATTAATCCGTGTGGGGCTTCGCAATGAGATGATCAATGATGTTATCGTGATAAACGTCACAGTAGTTTCTGCTCACATGGTGTTTTGATATGATGATTGATTGATTGGTGTTCATCGTCAGCGCTTGTAGAAACTGACCGACTGCACGATTCATTATAAAGACCGTAAAATTAGTCAGTTTAACTGCCAAACACTGAATATAAATCTCTGTGTTGACGTTTCTGTGTACTATCCAATCAGATGCCTGAATCCATAAATATACACTGCATTTCCAAAAGTATTCGGTCGCCTGGCTTCACACGCGTATGAACCTGAGTGACGTCCCATTCTTAGTCCATAGGGTTTAATATGATGTTGGCCCACCCTTTGCAGCTATAACAGCTTCAGCTCTTCTGGGAAGGCTTTCCACAAGGGTTAGGAGTGTTTATGGGAATTTTTGACCGTTCTTCCAGAAGCGCATTTGTGAGGTCAGACACTGACGTTGGACGAGAAGGCCTGGCTCACAGTCTCCGCTCTAATTCATCCCAAAGGTGTTCTATGGGGTTGAGGTCAGGACTCTGTGCAGGCCAGTCAAGTTCTTCCACGTCTTTATGGACCTGCTTTGTGCACTGGTGCACAGTCATGTTGGAGCAGGAAGGGGCCGTCCCCAAACTCATTTGAAGTCAAGAGTTTCTCCACCCTTGCAGAATACAGCTTGGGCGCAGCCACCCCGACCGCCCCTGAGTTGCTGGACAGTTGTCCAGAACCTCTTTGAGGCCGAAAGAGCCAATTGGTCCAATTAGTCCCTAAAGGCCTCTTTCTTCAGCTTGACGGCCTCCCTCACCACTGGTGTCCACCAGGATGTTCTTGGGTTACCAGGCACCCACAAGCTTTTGGCCACAGCTACAACATACGGTCTCAAGTCAGATGAAACGACAACAAAGTCGATCAAGGAGCTCTGGTACCATGTACACTGATGAACATCCTTGTGTCTGAACATGGTGTTTGTTATGGAGAATCCATGCCCGGCACAGAAGTCCAATAACAATTCACCATTCGGGTTTAGATCGGGCAGGCCGTTCTTCCCAATCACGCCTCTCCAGGTCTCCCAGTCATTGCCAACATGAGCATTGAAGTCTCCTAGTAAGACTGTGGGGTCTGAAGTTGGGACCCTTTCCAGAACCCCACCCACTCGCTCCAAGAAGGCTGAATACTCTGACCTGCTGTTTGGTCATAAACACAGACAACAGTCAAAGTTTTCCTCTCTGCGATTTTAATTCGATATTGAGGCGACCCTCTCGTCCACCGGGACAAAAGTGAATGGTCACCAGCCTGGGACTTGTGAGTATCCCCACACCCGCCTGACGCCCCTCACCCTGTGAAACCCCTGAGTAGGAGGGTATAGTAGTATAGTAAAGTGAGTATAGTAAAGTGGGAAAAGAGAAGATCTGAGGGTGAGGACTGCACAGTGCTGTAAAGCAAGAAGCTCAGTGGTGGTCAAACCGGTCCAGAAGGCTGGTGAGCAGCGGCACCAATCAAGGCAGAAGAGGCAACAGCATCAGGCGCACAGGATGGGCAGCTGATCAATTCGGCAGAGAAAGGAAAGAAAAAACACAGAGTCAGTTCTGTAGAGAGTGGCTGACCACAGAGTCAGTTCAGTAAAGAGTGGCTGACCACAGAGTCAGTTCTGTAAAGAGTGGCTGACCACAGAGTCAGTTCTGTAAAGAGTGGCTGACCACAGAGTCAGTTCTGTAAAGAGTGGCTGACCACAGAGTCAGTTCTGTAGAGAGTGACTGACCACAGAGTCAGTTCTGTAAAGAGTGGCTGACCACAGAGTCAGTTCTGTAAAGAGTGGCTGACCACAGAGTCAGTTCTGTAAAGAGTGGCTGACCACAGATTACAGTAAAACAGAGGAGCAGAGACTCCAGCAGGTCTAGACCTGACAGGGAGACTAATCACCAAAGACTCGACTGTACAAGTAAGTTTTTAGCCTAGACTTAAAGACTGAGGCTGAGTCTGAGTCCCGAACATTAACAGAAAGATTAACCAGTGCAGGGCTGATAAAACTGGGCTGATATGGTCGAACTTTCTGGTTCCTGTGAGACTCTGGCTGCAGCGTTCTGGACCAGCTGAAGCTTGTTGAAGCTTTTGCTGGGACATCCAGACAGCAGGACATTACAGTGTCCAGCCTTGAAGTAATAAAAGCATGAACTAGCTTTTCTGCATCCTGTAGAGATCATGCATTTCTTCATTTAGCAATATTGCGAAGATGCAGGACGGCTGTTCTAGTCATATTAGTTATATGTGTGTTGAAGGACAGATCAGCGTCTATCATGACACCAAGATTTTTAAACAGATGAGCTCGATGCAGCTGAGAGGTTGTTAAGTGTTGAGTTAGACAGTTTGTTTCTAGCTGCTTTTGGACCAAGAAGCAGGAGCTCTGTTTTATCTGAGTTAAGTAGCAGAAAATTACTCGACATCCAGTCTTTTATGTCTTTTACACAGTCCTCAATCTTACCAAGTCGGATTTTATCATCCTGTTCGCTTGATATATATAACTGAGTGTCATCGGCGTAGAAGTGGAAATTTATGCTGTGTTTACTGATAATGGTGCCTAATGGTAGCATATATATTGTGAATAATATAGGCCCTAAAACAGAGCCTTGTGGAACACCATACGTTACTTTTGCGAGGACGGACGATTCACCCTTTACATTAACGAACTGATAGTGATCAGTGAGGTAGGACCTGAACCAGGAAAGACCTGTTCCTGTTACCCCTACAAGGTTTTCTAGTCCATCTAGCAAAGACACATTTTCTTTTTGCCGTGGATTTGAGTCGCTTGCCACTGAATAAACAAACTAGTTAAACAGCTTCATGTTAAGTTTACTGAACCAGACTTTAGCTCCTCCCCTGCGAAGGAAGCGGCGCAACTTCAGAAAGAAAGGAGAAACCTCTGAAGTCTGGAGGGTCGAGTACTCACGCTGCTGCTGCAGGTCACTCAGAGCGTTCTGGATCAGTTGTGGAGTTCGCTTCAGTTCCTGGGTCAGCGCATCTCTCTCTGAGCTCAGCAGCGCCACCTCTGACTGCAGCCTCTCAATGCGGCTACAAACAGACAGACAGGTTTCAGACTCACAGGCGGTGCAGCAGTCCTGACAGTCACCTTCCACTGGTACCAATCTGAGTTCATCTCTAAGGACCAGCACGGTGCCAACCACAACACCCCACCACTCGGCGCGGTGCCAACCACAACACCCCACCACTCGGCGTGGTGCCAACCACAACACCCCACCACTCTGCGTGGTGCCAACTGTCCCACCACACCATTAAGCATGGTGCTAACCCCTTAACCCTAAACCCTAAACTCTAACCTCCTAACTCTAAACCCTAAACTTGATGCTCTCCTATGGCTCCGAGTCTCAGTGAGGTAATCAGTTTGTCAGTCAGTGAAGAGGTGCAGACCGATGTCTCTCACCTGTCTGAGGCTGCAGGGTCGGGGGGTCTGGAGGCCTGATGGGCTTTACGGAGAGCCTCTCTCCTCAACAGCAGACCTGCAGGAGAACACACAGACACACAGCCACACACACACACCGACACAAACACAAACATACAGACACACCCACAAACACAAAGACAACACACACAAAGACACCACACAAACACAGACCCACACACACAGACACTTATTAGTGTACTACACAGACACACACATCCTCCATTCAGGATACCAGGAGGAGCTGAAAATAAAGCCGCGTTGGGTCTCCGAGAGAGTCTGAGATTCTCCGCGAGAGTCGCCGCGAGTCTCTGTGAGAGTCGCAGTGAGAGTCTGAGAGTCGTGGTGAGTCTCCGTGAGAGTCGCCATGAGAGTCGTGGTGAGTCTCTGTGAGAGTTGGAGAGTCTCCGTGAGAGTCGCCGCGAGTCTCTGCGAGAGTCGCCGCGAGTCTCCGTGAGTCTCAGAGTCTACGTGAGAGTCTCAGTGAAAGTCTCGATGAGAGTCTCAGCGAACAGAAACCTGAGGCTTTCTGCACAGCCCTCATACCTTCTCACTCCGTCAGGACCGCCACCTCTGCTCTACTGGTGGTCCTCAAGCCAGACCTTCCTCATAAGCTTCCTTTTCCTTTGGCATTGTGGCTAAAAATGTCCCTCACAGTATAATTAATAGATGTGTTTATATACAGAAGAACACATTATCTATGGAGCTGAAACAGCTGCTCAGGGTTTAATACATCTCTCTCTCTCTGTCTCTGCCGTCAGTCCGCTACTGACCCTCCACCTGAACCTCCTCCTGATTTTTCCCCCTGACCCTCCACCTAAACTTCATCAATACTCAATCAATATGTACATTTACAGCTTGAGTGACGCTGACATACCATGTACAGTGTCGAGGCGTTTGGTGGCAAAGGAGAGTCTCTGAGCCAGACTGTCCATCCGACACTGAGCTGCGTCCATCTGACCTGCACACTGACCTACTGACTCGCTGACCCTGAGAGAGAAAGAGAGAGAGAGAGACCGAAAGATAGAGAGAGACAAAGACAGAGAGAAAAAGAGAGACAAAAGACAGAGAAAGAGACAGAGAGAGAGACAGAGAGAAAAACAAAGAGAAAGAAGAGAGACAAATAGTGAGAGATAGACAGAGACAGACAGAGATGTGTGTGAGTGCGTAAGTGTGAGAGCATGTGTGTGTGCGCGTGTGTGTGAGTGCGTAAGTGTGAGAGTGTGTGTGTGTGATTGTGAGTGCGTGTGAGAGTGTGTGCGCGCGCGCATGTGTGTGAGTGCGTAAGTGTGTGAGTGCGTCTGCGTGTGTGCATAAGTGTGAGTGCGTGTGTGATTGTGAGTGCGTAAGTGTGACAGTGTGTGTGTGTGATTGTGAGTGCGCATCTGAGTGCGTCTGCATGTCGGAGTGTGTAAGTGTTCATTGTCTGAGAGTGTGTGTATGTGTGTGTTACCTGTGTGCAGTATCAGTGATGGCGCTGAAGGATCTCTCTCGGTTCTCCTTCTGTTCTTTTAGTTTTGTGTTCTCCTCCACAGCACAGCTCAACTGCTCCTGCAGCTCCTACACACACACACACACACACACACACAGCTAACGTCAAAAAGGTGGGGGGACACTCAACCCCAACCCCACCCCTCCGTGTGCAGTGTGTACCTGAGTGTGTAGGTTCTGCAGCTCCAGCTGGGCTGTTCTGTCCCGAAGGTTGTGCTGCACAACGCTGAGCTGAGACTGCAGCTTCTGAACGTCCAGCTGAAGATCACAGACCTGCATACACACACAGGACCTCAGTCACCAGCTGGTGAGTAAAGGACCTTCATCAGGACTGGACTGGACTGGACTATCACAGGAACAGACATCCCGATCCCATCCAAAGGAAGGTGAATTTTAATGGTTCAAGTATCAAGTATGCATGTAAAAAAATAAGGTAAAAGTTAAAAAAACGGTCTACATACCACAAAAAAGCGTTCTGCTATCAGGACATCATGTTTGTTACAACAGAATCCTTTATAAAAAGGTTCTATACAGAATCATCTACACATTCTTCATCAATCACTTTCACGATGCAAAGAACCATTTAACCAGGCGCAAGGATCTGTAAGTATTCATGGTTCTATATAGAACCATGTGCTTAATTAAGAAACCTGAAAGAAATGCATCATGCAGCTAAGATTTCTCGGCGTGTAGGTCAGTGTGGTACCGTGTCGTGTAGCTGGGATTTCTCGGCGTGTAGGTCAGTGCGGTACCGTGTCGTGTAGCTGGGATTTCTCGGCGTGTAGGTCAGTGCGGTACCGTGTCGTGTAGCTGGGATTTCTCGGCGTGTAGGTCAGTGCGGTACCGTGTCGTGTAGCTGGGATTTCTCGGCGTGTAGGTCAGTGCGGTTCCGTGTCGTGTAGCTGGGATTTCTCTGAGCGTAGGTCAGTGCGGTACCGTGTCGTGTAGCTGGGATTTCTCTGAGTGTAGGTCAGTGCGGTACCGTGTCGTGTAGCTGGGATTTCTCGGCGTGTAGGTCAGTGCGGTACCGTGTCGTGTAGCTGGGATTTCTCTGAGTGTAGGTCAGTGCGGTTCCGTGTCGTGTAGCTGGGATTTCTCAGCGTGTAGGTCAGTGCGGTACCGTGTCGTGTAGCTGGAATTTCTCAGCGTGTAGGTCAGTGCGGTACCGTGTCGTGTAGCTGGGATTTCTCGGCGTGTAGGTCAGTGCGGTACCGTGTCGTGTAGCTGGGATTTCTCGGCGTGTAGGTCAGTGCGGTACCGTGTCGTGTAGCTGGGATTTCTCTGAGTGTAGGTCAGTGCGGTACCGTGTCGTGTAGCTGAGATTTCTCTGAGTGTAGGTCAGTGCGGTACCGTGTCGTGTAGCTGGGATTTCTCTGAGTGTAGGTCAGTGCGGTACCGTGTCGTGTAGCTGGGATTTCTCTGAGTGTAGGTCAGTGCGGTACCGTGTCGTGTAGCTGGGATTTCTCGGCGTGTAGGTCAGTGCGGTACCGTGTCGTGTAGCTGGGATTTCTCAGCGTGTAGGTCAGTGCGGTTCCGTGTCGTGTAGCTGGGATTTCTCGGAGTGTAGGTCAGTGCGGTACCGTGTCGTGTAGCTGGGATTTCTCTGAGTGTAGGTCAGTGCGGTACCGTGTCGTGTAGCTGGGATTTCTCGGCGTGTAGGTCAGTGCGGTACCGTGTCGTGTAGCTGGGATTTCTCTGAGTGTAGGTCAGTGCGGTACCGTGTCGTGTAGCTGGGATTTCTCGGCGTGTAGGTCAGTGCGGTACCGTGTCGTGTAGCTGGGATTTCTCTGAGTGTAGGTCATTGCGGTACCGTGTCGTGTAGCTGGGATTTCTCGGCGTGTAGGTCAGTGCGGTACCGTGTCGTGTAGCTGGGATTTCTCTGAGTGTAGGTCAGTGCGGTACCGTGTCGTGTAGCTGGGATTTCTCGGCGTGTAGGTCAGTGCGGTACCGTGTCGTGTAGCTGAGATTTCTCGGTGTGTAGTTGTAAATCTCTGGATTGTAGCTGAACGAGCAGAATGAAGACTTTCTCTCTCCACAAACTCAGCAGTCGGCCGGCCGCACCGTCCTTCTGGAGAGGATCACACTGTACAGGCACATCATCATCATCAACTGAAATTACATTATTATATGTGTGTGTGTTTTTGTGTGTGAAAGTGAGTGTATCAATGTGTTTGTGTGTGTGAGTGCACGTGAGTGTGTATTGTGCTGTGTGTGCGGATTTTGTGAGTATCCTGTGTGTGTGTATTGTGTGTGCGCGCAAGTGTGTATTGTGTGTGCGTGTGTGAGTGTGTGTAGCGTGTGTCAGTGTGTATTGCGTGTGTGAGTGTGTATATTGTGTGAGTGTGTATATTGTGTGTGTGTGTGTTGTGTGTGAGTATTGTGTGTGAGTGAGTCTGTGTATTGCGTGTGTGTGTATTGCGTGTGTGTGTATTGCGTGTGTGAGTGTG
Organism: Pygocentrus nattereri; assembly: GCF_015220715.1. Lineage (NCBI taxonomy): Eukaryota > Metazoa > Chordata > Actinopteri > Characiformes > Serrasalmidae > Pygocentrus > Pygocentrus nattereri. The sequence continues at coordinate 34,438,770 of NC_051233.1, read as the reverse complement.
TATATTGTGTGAGTGTGAGCATGTATTGTGTGAGTGTGTGTGTGTCTGTATTGTGTGTGAGTCTGTATTGCGTGTGAGTGAGTCTGTGTATAGCGTGTGTGTGTATAGCGTGTGTGAGTGTGTGTGTATTGTGTGTATATTGTGTGTGAGTGTGTGTGTATTGTGTGTATATTGTTTGTATATTGTGTGAGGGTGTGTGTATTGTTTCAGTGTGTGTGTGAGAGTAAGTGAGCGAGTTTGTGTGTATTGTGTGTGTGAGCATGTATTGTGAGTGTGTATTGCGTGTGAGTGTGCATTGTGCGAGTGTGTGTGTGTGAGTATTGTGTGGGTTGTGTGTGTATTGTGTGTGAGTGAGTGTGTGTGTGTGTTGTGTGCGTGTGAGTATTGTGCGAGTGAGTGTGAGTATTGTGTGTGTGTGAGAGTGAGTATTGTGTGTGAGAGTGAGTATTCTGTGTGTGAGAGTATTCTGTGTGTAAGAGTGAGAGAGTGAGTATTGCGTGTGTGTGAGAGAGTGAGTTGTGAGAGTATTGTGTGTGTGTGAGAGTATTGTGTGTGAGTGATTGTGAGAGGATTGTGTGTGAGTCTGTGTTAGTGTGTGAGAGTGAGTATTGTGTGTGTGAGTGAGTATTGTGTGTTAGTGTGAGGGAGTATTGTGTGTGTGTGTGAGTGTGTGAGAGTTAGTATTGTGTGTGTGAGATTGAGTATTGTGTGTGATAGTGTGTGTTAGTGTGAGTATTGTGTGTATGTGTGTGAGTATTGTGTGTCTGTGTGACAGTTAGTATTGTGTGTGTATGTGTGTGAGTGTGTGAGTATTGTGTATGTGTGTGAGTATTGTGTGTGTGTGATAGTATTGTGTATGTGTGAGTATTGTGTGTGTGTGAGACAGTTAGTATTGTGTGTGTGTGAGTACTGTGTGTGTGAGACAGTTAGTATTGTGTGTGTGAGTATTGTGTGTGAGTATTGTGTGTGTGTATTGTGTGTGAGTATTGTCTGTGTGATAGTATTGTCTGTGTGATAGTATTGTGTGTGTGTGTGATAGTATTGTGTGTGTTTGTGTGAGACAGTATTGTGTGTGTTAGTGTGTTAGTGAGTATTGTGTGAGTATTGTGTGTGTGAGACAGTTAGTATTGTGTGTGTGAGTGAGTATTTTGTATGTGTGTGTGAGTATTGTGTGTGTGTGAGTATTGTGTGTGTGTGTGTGTGTGTGACAGTTAGTATTTTGTGTGTGTGTGAGTATTGTCTGTGTGTGACAGTATTGTGTGTGTTTGTGTGTGACAGTATTGTGTGTGTGAATATTGTGTGTGTGTGTGTGTGTGTGTGTATTGTCTGTGTGTGACAGTATTGTGTGTGTTTGTGAGACAGTTAGTATTGTGTGTGAGTAGTGTGTTAGTGTGTGTGTGTGTGTGTGTGACAGTTAGTATTGTGTGTTAGTGTGTGTGACAGTATTGTGTGTGACAGTATTGTGTGTGTGTGAGACAGTTAGTATTGTGTGTGTGAGTATTGTGTGTTAGTGTGTGTGACAGTATTGTGTGTGTGTGTGTGTGTGACAGTATTGTGTGTGAGTATTGTGTGTTAGTGTGTGTGTGTGACAGTTAGTATTGTGTGTGTGAGTATTGTGTGCTAGTGTGTGTGACAGTATTGTGTGTGTGTGTGTCTGTGTGTGTGTGTGTGTGTGTGTGTGTGAGACAGTTAGTATTGTGTGTGTTTGTGTGTGCTCTGACCTCGTCTCTCAGTTCTCTCTCCTGTAAAGCCAGGATGTCGCTGGCAGCCTGAACTCGAACTTTCAGCAGCTCCACAGACACACAGAGGGCTTCATTCTCCTTCTGCAGCTTCTACACACACACAATATAATCACACACACACACAGAGAGAGGGCTTCATTCTCCTTCTGCAGCTTCTACACACACACACACACACACAATATAATCACACACACACACACACACACACACACAGAGGGCTTCATTCTCCTTCTGCAGCTTCTACACACACACACACACAGACACACACACACACAATATAATCAGACACACACACACACACACACACAATATAATCACAGACACACACCCAGACACACACACAGAGTGTAATTTCACTCTGAACTGGTCTGTTGTGTCTCCAGGTCAGCACAGGAACGGTCTGTACAGGGACAGTCTGAGGTCACTGTCTCTGCTGGACCGTCAGAGGGACATTGAGAGAATAAACACACGGTACCTGAATGAGTGTGTGTTGCTGCTGCTGCTGCTGCTCTTCGTCTCCACAGTGGGTCCCAATGTAGCTACGCAGTTTCTGCAGAGTGTCTGTCTGTTCAGCTATTACACTGTTCTGAGTGCTGCACGCGCACACACACACACAATAAAATCAGATACACAATACACACACACACACACAATATAATCAGATACACAATACACACACACACACACACACACACACACAATATAATCAGATACACAATACACACACACACACAATATAATCAGATACACAATACACACACAGATACACAATATAATCAGATACACAATACACACACACACAATATAATCAGATACACAATACACACACACACACACACACACACACACAATAAAATCAGATACACAATACACACACACACACAATATAATCAGATACACAATACACACACACACACACACACACACAATATAATCAGATACACAATACACACACACACAATATAATCAGATACACAATACACACACACACACAGATACACAATATAATCAGATACACAATACACACACACACACAATAAAATCAGATACACAATACACACACACACACACACAATATAATCAGATACACAATACACACACACACACACACAAAATATAATCAGATACACAATACACACACACACAATATAATCAGATACACAATACACACACACACACACACACAATATAATCAGATACACAATACACACACACACACAATATAATCAGATACACAATACACACACACACACACACACAATAAAATCAGATACACAATACACACACACACACACAATATAATCAGATACACAATACACACACACACACACACACACAATATAATCAGATACACAATACACACACACACAATATAATCAGATACACAATACACACACACACACAGATACACAATATAATCAGATACACAATACACACACACACACACAATATAATCAGATACACAACACACACACACACACATAATATAATCAGATACACAACACACACACACACAATATAATCAGATACACAATACACACACACACATAATATAATCAGATACACAACACACACACACACACAATATAATCAGATACACAATACACACACAGATACACAATATAATCAGATACACAACACACACACAGATACACAATATAATCAGATACACAATACACACACACAGAGATACACAATATAATCAGATACACAATACACACACACAGATACACAATATAATCAGATACACAATACACACACACAGATACACAATATAATCAGATACACAACACACACACACATAATATAATCAGATACACAACACACACACACACACAATATAATCACATACACAATATACACACACAATATAATCAGATACACAATACACACACACAGATACACAATATAATCAGATGCACAATACACACACACACACACTGAGTAAACTGAGACGCTGGTGCTGTCGTCCCGCTGCTCGCACACGGTCACTCAGGTTTGAGGACGGTGGAGCGGACAGACTGTCTCAGAGTGCTGCCGTGTCTGTGTGTCCTTCTGGTTCTCTCCTGTTAGTTAAGCTGTCATAGTCAGATCTGCCGGAGTCGTTAGCCACACTCTGGAAATGTTTACATCCCCTGTTTATGTACAAACAGATAGAATAAAACTAATTCCCTCTCCCTGCTTTCTTTCCAACCACCCACATGTCCGGCCGGACACTGAAGGACGACTGACTGCTGAGCCCTCCTGCTACCCACTTCAGACCAGCTGCCTACGCCCAGCTACCACCACCTGCCTTGGACGAGCTGCCCACCCTACACGGATGTTCTCATGGACTCCTAGTTATTCCTAATACCAATACTACTACTGCTTCTTTTGGCCTACATCCATAAACCTTCTCTGAGGTCTACCTCTTCTCCTTCTACCCGGCAGCTCCATCTCCAACATTCTTTGCCCAATATATCCACTATTCCTCCTCAACACATGTCCAAACCATCTCAACCTGGCCTCTCTGGCTTTATTTCCAAACTGCTCCACCTTCACTGTTCCTCTGATCTGCTCATTCTAATCTTGTCCATCCTTGCCACTCCCAACGAAAATCTCAGCATCTTCATCTCCGCCACTTCCAGCTCAGCCTCCTGTCTTTTAGACAGAGCCACAGTCTCCAAACCAAACATCATAGCAGGACGCACTGCTGTCTTGTAGACCTTCCCTTTCACTCTTGCTGCTATCCTTCTGTCACACATCAGCCCTGACACCCGTCTCCACCCACTCCATCCTGCCTGCACCCTCTTCTTTACCTCTTTTCTACACTGTCCATTGCTCTGGATGGTTGACCCAAGATATTTGAAGTCATCCACCTTTACGACCTCTGCTCCTTGCATCTTCCTTGCGTCTTGTCTCTACTGACCTTCATTCCTCTGCTCTCCAGTGCAAACCTCCACCTCTCCAGATTCTCTTCCACCTGCTCTCTACTCTCACCACAGATTACAATGTCATCTGCAAACATCATGGTCCATGGAGCCTCCTGCCTGACCTCATCTGTCAACCTGTCCATCACCATTGCAAACAAGAAGGGGCTCAAAGCTGATCCCTGATGTAGCCCCACCTTCACCTTGAAACCATTTGTCACTCCAACTGCACACCTCACCACTGTCTCACTATCCTCATGCATGTCCTGCACCACCCTAACATACTTTTCAGCTACACCTGGCTTCCTCATACAGTACCACAGTTCCTCTCTTGGCACCCTATCATATGCCTTCTCTAGATCCACAAAGACACAATGCAGCTCCTTCTGACCTTCTCTGTACTTCTCTACCAACACTCTCAACGCAAACATTGCATCTGTGGTGCTCTTTCTGGGCATGAAACCAAACTGCTGCTCACTGATCTGGACCTCTCGCCTTCGCCTTGCTTCAACAACTCTTTCCCATACCTTCATGGTGTGGCTCATCAACTTTATACCTCTGTAGTTACTGCAGCTCTGCACATCACCCTTGTTCTTAAAAATGGGGACCAGTCCACTGCCTCTCCACTCATCAGGCATCCTCTCACTCTCCGGGATTTTGTTAAACAACCTGGTTAAAAAGTCCACTGCCTTCTCTCCTAAACATCTCCATACCTCCACAGGTCTGTCATCTGGACCAACTGCCTTTCCATTCTTCATCCTTTTTAAATCTGCCCTCACTTCCACCTTACTAATTCTCTGCACTTCCTGATCCTGATCTCTCCCCCCGTTGTCCTCCTCTCTCTCTCTCGTTTTCCTCATTCATTAGTTCTTCAAAATACTCCTTCCATCTACTCAACACTCTCTGTTCACTCACTAGTACATTTCCCTCTCTATCCTTTATCAGCCTAACCTGCTGTACATCCTTTCCAGCTCTATCTCTATGTTTAGCCAAACGATACAAGTCCTTTACTCCTTCTTTACTGTCCAGCCTCTCATACAGCTCATCACAGGCCTGAGCCTTTGCCTTTGTCACCATTCCTTTCGCTATGCGACTAGCCTCACAGCACTCCTGCCTACTTCCTTCATCTTTCTATTACTATTACCAAAACTACAGCTATTAATATTAGTATAATAACTCTTCTAGGTAGTCTGACGAGAGGAGGATGGGTCCCCTCTGGCGAGCCTGGTTCCTCCCAAGGTTTCTTCCTCAGCTCTGAGGGAGTTTTTCCTTGACACCGCCCCCCCTGGCTTGCTCACCGTGGGGGTTTTTACATTCTTGTTAATATTCTGTCTTTTCTGGAATTCTGTGAAGCTGCTTTGTAACATTCTCCCCTCTCCCCTTCCTGGATCAGAGTCTAGTCATGGCGGAAGGGCTTGTGTGGTATAGGGATCTTCAGAGCTAAGTCGTCGGGAGCAATATGCTCCTGGTAGGGTCTCCCAGGGCGAACAGGTCTGGAGTGAAGACCCAGACTAACACGATCCAAAGTTCCCCATGCATATCATGCACAAAAAATCGTGTACCCTGCCCAGGGAAAGGGTCACCGGGACCTACCCCTGGAGCCAGGCCTGGAGGTAGTGTTCCACGGCGAGCACCTGGTGGCCGGGCAGCCCACGTAATCCGGTTGGGCTCAGCCTGAAGAGACAACGTGGGGAGGTCATGTGGGCCCACCAAACGCAATGTCCAGCATGGGGGAGCGGTGCAGTGCCATATTGGCAGTGGGAGATTGCAAGGAGGCCCTAGGTGGCCGAGATATAGTTGGGCTCACCTCCACCCACAGTGTCGGCTCTGGTACCAAACTCCTGGATAGGGTTGGTCTCTCTCCTACTCAGGGGTTGCACAGGGTGAGGGGTGCTGGGCGGGTGTGGGGATACTCACAAGGTGACCTTGCAGTTGGAGTTTGTCCCGGTGGATGAGAGGGTCACCTCAATGCGAATTAAAATTGCAGAGAGGAAAACTGACTGTTGTCTGTGTTTATGCACCAAACAACAGGTCAGAGTATTCGGCCTTCTTGGAGCGAGTGGGCGGGGTTCTGGAAAGGGTCCCGCCTACAGACTCCATAGTCCTACTGGGAGACTTCAATGCTCACGTTGGCAATGACTGGAAGACCTGGTGAGGCGTGATTGGGAAGAACGGCCTGCCCGATCTAAACCCGAATGGGGAATTGTTATTGGACTTCTGTGCCAGGCATGGACTGTCCATAACGAACACCAAGACACCAAGTTTGAACACAAGGATGTTCATAAGTGTACATTATTCTAGAGCTCCTTGAGTCAAAGGTCAATGATCGACTTTGTTGTCATTTCATCTGAATTGGGACCGTATGTTCTGAACACTAGGGTGAAGAGAGGTGCTGAGTTGTCATCTGATCATCTGGTGGTGAGTTGGATCAGATGGCAGGGAAGGCCCAAGCGAATAGTGAGGGTGTGCTGGGAACGACTTTCAGAGGCCCCTGTTCGGAATGATTTCAACTCCTTGAGCTTTTCTCACGTCCCAGAGGAGGTAGGAGACATGGAGTCTGAATGGACCTTATTCAAAACCTCCATTGTGGAGGCTGCCAAGCATAGCTGTGGGCAAAAGCTTGTGGGTGCCTGTCGGGGTGGTAACCCAAGAACCTCCTGCTGGACACCAGTGGTGAGGGAGGCCATCAAGCTGAAGAAAGAGGCCTTTAGGGACTGGTTGGCCTGGAAGACTCCCGATTGAACAGATAGGTACCAACAGGCTAAAAAGTTGGTAGCTGAAATGGTGGCAGAAGCAAAATCTAGGGCATGGGAGGAGTATGGTGAGGCCTTGGAAAAAGACTTTCGTTCGGCGTCAAAGAGGTTCTGGACAACTGTCCACAGGCCACAGGTGGCCTGCACAGAGTCCTGACCTCAACCCCATAGAACACCTTTGGGATGAATTAGAGCGGAGACTGTGAGCCAGGCCTTCTCGTCCAACATCAGCGTCTGACCTCACAAATGCTCTTCTGGAAGAACGGTCAAAAATTCCCATAGACACTCCTAACCCTTGTGGAAAGCCTTCCCAGAAGAGCTGAAGCTGTTATAGCTGCAAAGGGTGGGCCAACATCATATTAAACCCTATGGACTAAGAATGGGATTCACTCAAGTTCATACGCGTGTGGATGACCGAAAACTTTTGGAAGTGTAATTATATATATATATATATATATATATATATATATATATATATATATATATATATATATATATATATAAAATCCGCTTTATACACCTGTGGCCATGGAAGTGACTGGAACACCTGAATTCAATGGATTTGGATGGGGGAGTGAAAACTTCTGGAAATATAGTGTATTTACACACACACACTTTTTGAAAAAGATGGCTCTTCAAAGGTTCCTTAGCAAAGACAATGGTTTGGAATGCGCAAAGAACCCTGTGCATGATAAAATGGTTCCTTGTATGGAGAAAGGGTTCTTCAGACTGATGGAGAACATCCTGTAGACACATCTGTAAAGCACCACAAAGGGTTCTGATACTGTTACAATGTCAAGCTTAAAGCCTTTTTGGTGCTACATAGAACCCTTTTCAAAAAGTTTCAAAATAGAACCATCCACATTCTCCATCAGACTGCAGAACCATTTCACCCTGCAAATGGATCTTAGTGCTCAT
>NC_051233.1:34417948-34425448 GCF_015220715.1 Pygocentrus nattereri | reverse complement strand
TCCTCTACTCTCCCCTCCTCTCCCCTCCCCTCCACTCTACTCTCCTCTCCCCTCCCCTCCACTCTACTCTCCTCTCCCCTGCACTCTCCTCTACTCTCCTCTCCTCTCCCCTCTACTCTCCCCTCCTCTCCACTCTACTCTCCTCTCCTCTCCCCTCTCCTCTCCTCTCCTCTCCTCTCCACTCTACTCTCCTCTCCTCTCCCCTCCTCTCCCCTCCTCTCCCCTCCTCTCCCCTGCACTCTCCTCTACTCTCCTCTACTCTCCTCTCCTCTCCTCTACTCTCACCTCCTCTCCCACCTACTCTCCCCTCCTCTCCACTCTACTCTCCTCTCCTCTCCCCTCCCCTCCTCACCCCTCCCCTCCACTCTACTCTCCTCTCCCCTGCACTCTCCTCTACTCTCCTCTCCCCTCCTCTCCTCTCCCCTCCTCTCCCCTCTACTCTCCCCTCCTCTCCACTCTACTCTACTCTACTCTACTCTCCTCTCCTCTCCCCTCTCCTCTCCTCTACTCTCCTCTCCTCTACTCTCCCCTCTCCTCTACTCTCCCCTCCACTCTCCTCTCCCCTCCTCTCCTCTACTCTACTCTCTACTCTCCTCTCTACTCTACTCTCCTCTCCCCTCCACTCTCCTCTCCTCTACTCTCCCCTCCTCTCCCCTGCACTCTCCTCTACTCTCCTCTCCTCTACTCTCCTCTCCCCTCCTCTCCCCTCTCCTCTACTCTCCCCTCCACTCTCCTCTCCACTCTCCTCTCCTCTCCTCTTCCCTCCTCTCCTCTCCTCTCCTCTCCTCTCCCCTCTCCTCTACTCTCCCCTCTCCTCTACTCTCCTCTCCCCTCTCCTCTCCTCTCCCCTGCACTCTCCTCTACTCTCCTCTCCCCTCCTCTCCCCTCTACTCTCCTCTCCTCTACTCTCCCCTCCTCTGTACTCTCCTCTACTCTCCCCTCTCCTCTACTCTCCTCTCCTCTCCACTCTCCTCTCCCCTCCTCTCTACTCTCCTCTACTCTCCTCTCCTCTCTACTCTCCTCTCCTCTACTCTCCTCTCCCGTCCTCTCCCCTCTCCTCTACTCACCTCTCCCCTCCTCTCCCCTGCACTCTCCTCCCCTCTCCTCTCCCCTCCTCTCCCCTCTCCTCTCCCCTCCTCTCCCCTGCACTCTCCTCTACTCTCCTCTCCTCTCCCCTCCTCTCCCCTCTACTCTACTCTACCCTCCTCTCTACTCTCCTCTACTCTCCCCTCTCCTCTCCTCTCCCCTCCACTCTCCTCTCCTCTACTCTCCTCTTCCCTCCTCTCCTCTCCTCTTCCCTCTCCTCTCCCCTCTCCTCTACTCTCCCCTCTCCTCTACTCTCCTCTCCCCTCTCCCCTGCACTCTCCTCTACTCTCCTCTCCCCTCCTCTCCCCTCTACTCTCCTCTCCTCTACTCTCCCCTCCTCTGTACTCTCCTCTACTCTCCCCTCTCCTCTACTCTCCTCTCCACTCTCCTCTCCCCTCCTCTCTACTCTCCTCTACTCTCCTCTCCTCTCCACTCTCCTCTCCTCTACTCTCCTCTCCCGTCCTCTCCCCTCTCCTCTACTCTACTCTCCTCTCCACTCTCCTCTCCTCTCCCCTCCTCTCCCCTCCCCTCCACTCTCCTCTACTCTCCTCTCCCCTCTACTCTCCCCTCCACTCTCCTCTCCCCTCCACTCTCCTCTCCTCTACTCTCCTCTCCTCTCTACTCTCCTCTACTCTCCTCTCCCCTCTCCTCTCCTCTCCTCTCCCCTCCTCTCCCCTGCACTCTCCTCTCCTCTACTCTCCCCTCCCCTCTCCACTCTCCTCTCCTCTCCCCTCCTCTCTACTCTCCTCTACTCTCCTCTCCTCTCCTCTACTCTCCCCTCTCCTCTACTCTCCCCTCCTCTCCCCTCTCCCCTCTCCTCTCCACTCTCCTCTCCTCTCCCCTCCTCTCTACTCTCCTCTCCTCTCTACTCTCCTCTCCCCTCTCCTCTACTCTCCTCTCCCCTCCTCTCCCCTGCACTCTCCTCCCCTCTCCTCTACTCTCCTCTCCCATCTCCTCTCCCCTCTCCTCTCCTCTCCCCTCCTCTCCCCTGCACTCTCCTCTACTCTCCTCTCCCCTCCTCTCCCCTCTACTCTCCTCTCCTCTACTCTCCCCTCCTCTCTACTCTCCTCTACTCTCCCCTCTCCTCTCCTCTCTACTCTCCTCTCCTCTCTACTCTCCTCTACTCTCCTCTCCCCTCCTCTCCCCTCTACTCTCCTCTCCCCTCTACTCTCCCCTCCTCTCCCCTCTCCCCTCTCCTCTCCACTCTCCTCTCCTCTCCCCTCCTCTCTACTCTCCTCTCCTCTCTACTCTCCTCTCCCCTCCTCTCCCCTCTACTCTCCTCTCCCCTCCTCTCCCCTCTACTCTCCTCTCCTCTACTCTCCCCTCCTCTCTACTCTCCTCTACTCTCCCCTCTCCTCTCCTCTCTACTCTCCTCTCCTCTCTACTCTCCTCTACTCTCCTCTCCCCTCCTCTCCCCTCTACTCTCCTCTCCCCTCTACTCTCCCCTCCTCTCCCCTCTCCCCTCTCCTCTCCACTCTCCTCTCCTCTCCCCTCCTCTCTACTCTCCTCTCCTCTCTACTCTCCTCTCCCCTCTCCTCTACTCTCCTCTCCCCTCCTCTCCCCTGCACTCTCCTCCCCTCTCCTCTACTCTCCTCTCCCATCTCCTCTCCCCTCTCCTCTCCTCTCCCCTCCTCTCCCCTGCACTCTCCTCTACTCTCCTCTCCCCTCCTCTCCCCTCTACTCTCCTCTCCTCTACTCTCCCCTCCTCTCTACTCTCCTCTACTCTCCCCTCTCCTCTCCTCTCTACTCTCCTCTACTCTCCTCTCCCCTCCTCTCCCCTCTACTCTCCTCTCCCCTCTACTCTCCTCTACTCTCCCCTCTCCTCTACTCTCCTCTCCCCTCTCCTCTCCTCTCCCCTCTACTCTCCACTCCCCTCCTCTCCCCTGCACTCTCCTCTACTCTCCTCTCCCCTCTACTCTCCTCTCCTCTACTCTCCCCTCCTCTGTACTCTCCTCTACTCTCCCCTCTCCTCTACTCTCCTCTCCCCTCCACTCCCCTCTCCTCTCCCCTCCTCTCTACTCTCCTCTCTACTCTGGTCTACTCTCCCCTCTCCTCTACTCTCCTCTCCCCTCCTCTCCCCTCTTCTCTACTCTACTCTACACTCCCCTGCACTCTCCTCTCCTCTCCTCTCCTCTCCCCTCCTCTCTCCTCCACTCTCCTCTCCCCTCTACTCTCCCCTCCTCTCCTCTCCTCTACTCTCCTCTACTCTCCCCTCCTCTCTACTCTCCTCTACTCTCCTCTCCTCTCTACTCTCCTCTCCTCTCCCCTCTCCTCTCCTCTCCACTCTCCTCTCCTCTACTCTACTCTCCTCTCCCCTCCTCTCTACTCTCCTCTACTCTACTCTCCCCTCCTCTCTACTCTCCTCTCCTCTCCTCTCCTCTCCCCTCTCCCCTCTCCTCTCCTCTACTCTCCTCTCCCCTCTCCTCTCCTCTCCCCTGCACTCTCCTCTACTCTCCTCTCCCCTCCTCTCCCCTCTACTCTCCTCTCCTCTACTCTCCCCTCCTCTGTACTCTCCTCTACTCTCCCCTCTCCGCTACTCTCCTCTCCTCTCCACTCTCCTCTCCCCTCCTCTCTACTCTCCTCTACTCTCCTGTCCTCTCTACTCTCCTCTCCTCTACTCTCCTCTCCCGTCCTCTCCCCTCTCCTCTACTCACCTCTCCCCTCCTCTCCCCTGCACTCTCCTCCCCTCTCCTCTACTCTCCTCTCCCCTCTCCTCTCCCCTCCTCTCCCCTACTCTCCTCTCCTCTCCTCTCTACTCTCCTCTACTCTCCCCTCTCCTCTCCTCTCCCCTCCACTCTCCTCTCCTCTACTCTCCTCTTCCCTCCTCTCCTCTCCTCTACTCTCCCCTCTCCTCTACTCTCCTCTCCCCTCTCCCCTGCACTCTCCTCTACTCTCCTCTCCCCTCCTCTCTCCTCCACTCTCCTCTCCCCTCTACTCTCCCCTCTACTCTCCCCTCTACTCTCCCCTCTACTCTCCCCTCCTCTACTCTCCCCTCCTCTCTACTCTCCTCTACTCTCCTCTCCTCTCTACTCTCCTCTCCTCTCCCCTCTCCTCTCCTCTCCACTCTCCTCTCCTCTACTCTACTCTCCTCTCCCCTCCTCTCTACTCTCCTCTACTCTCCCCTCCTCTACTCTCCCCTCCTCTCTACTCTCCTCTCCTCTCCTCTCCCCTCTCCCCTCCTCTACTCTCCTCTCCCCTCTCCTCTCCTCTCCCCTGCACTCTCCTCTACTCTCCTCTCCCCTCCTCTCCCCTCTACTCTCCTCTCCTCTACTCTCCCCTCCTCTGTACTCTCCTCTACTCTCCCCTCTCCGCTACTCTCCTCTCCTCTCCACTCTCCTCTCCCCTCCTCTCTACTCTCCTCTACTCTCCTCTCCTCTCTACTCTCCTCTCCTCTACTCTCCTCTCCCGTCCTCTCCCCTCTCCTCTACTCACCTCTCCCCTCCTCTCCCCTGCACTCTCCTCCCCTCTCCTCTACTCTCCTCTCCCCTCTCCTCTCCCCTCCTCTCCCCTGCACTCTCCTCTACTCTCCTCTCCTCTCCCCTCCTCTTCCCTCTACTCTACTCTACCCTCCTCTCTACTCTCCTCTACTCTCCCCTCTCCTCTCCTCTCCCCTCCACTCTCCTCTCCTCTACTCTCCTCTTCCCTCCTCTCCTCTCCTCTCCCCTCTCCTCTCCTCTACTCTCCCCTCTCCTCTACTCTCCTCTCCCCTCTCCCCTGCACTCTCCTCTACTCTCCTCTCCCCTCCTCTCCCCTCTACTCTCCTCTCCTCTACTCTCCCCTCCTCTGTACTCTCCTCTACTCTCCCCTCTCCTCTACTCTCCTCTCCTCTCCACTCTCCTCTCCCCTCCTCTCTACTCTCCTCTACTCTCCTCTCCTCTACTCTCCTCTCCCGTCCTCTCCCCTCTCCTCTACTCTACTCTCCTCTCCACTCTCCTCTCCTCTCCCCTCCTCTCCCCTCCCCTCCACTCTCCTCTACTCTCCTCTCCCCTCTACTCTCCCCTCCTCTCCCCTCCACTCTCCTCTCCTCTACTCTCCTCTTCCCTCCTCTCCTCTCCTCTCCCCTCTCCTCTCCTCTACTCTCCCCTCTCCTCTACTCTCCTCTCCCCTCTCCCCTGCACTCTCCTCTACTCTCCTCTCCCCTCCTCTCCCCTCTACTCTCCTCTCCTCTACTCTCCCCTCCTCTGTACTCTCCTCTACTCTCCCCTCTCCTCTACTCTCCTCTCCTCTCCACTCTCCTCTCCCCTCCTCTCTACTCTCCTCTACTCTCCTCTCCTCTACTCTCCTCTCCCGTCCTCTCCCCTCTCCTCTACTCTACTCTCCTCTCCACTCTCCTCTCCTCTCCCCTCCTCTCCCCTCCCCTCCACTCTCCTCTACTCTCCTCTCCCCTCTACTCTCCCCTCCACTCTCCTCTCCCCTCCACTCTCCTCTCCACTCTCCTCTACTCTCCTCTCCCCTCTCCTCTCCTCTCCCCTCCTCTCCCCTGCACTCTCCCCTCCTCTCCCCTGCACTCTCCTCTCCTCTACTCTCCCCTCCCCTCTCCACTCTCCTCTCCTCTCCCCTCCTCTCTACTCTCCTCTACTCTCCTCTCCTCTCCTCTACTCTCCCCTCTCCTCTACTCTCCCCTCCTCTCCCCTCTCCCCTCTCCTCTCCACTCTCCTCTCCTCTCCCCTCCTCTCTACTCTCCTCTCCTCTCTACTCTCCTCTCCCCTCTCCTCTACTCTCCTCTCCCCTCCTCTCCCCTGCACTCGCCTCCCCTCTCCTCTACTCTCCTCTCCCATCTCCTCTCCCCTCTCCTCTCCTCTCCCCTCCTCTCCCCTGCACTCTCCTCTACTCTCCTCTCCCCTCCTCTCCCCTCTACTCTCCTCTCCTCTACTCTCCCCTCCTCTCTACTCTCCTCTACTCTCCCCTCTCCTCTCCTCTCTACTCTCCTCTCCTCTCTACTCTCCTCTACTCTCCTCTCCCCTCCTCTCCCCTCTACTCTCCTCTACTCTCCCCTCTCCTCTACTCTACTCTCCTCTCCCCTCTCCTCTCCTCTCCCCTCTACTCTCCACTCCCCTCCTCTCCCCTGCACTCTCCTCTACTCTCCTCTCCCCTCTACTCTCCTCTCCTCTACTCTCCCCTCCTCTGTACTCTCCTCTACTCTCCCCTCTCCTCTACTCTCCTCTCCCCTCCACTCCCCTCTCCTCTCCCCTCCTCTCTACTCTCCTCTCTACTCTGGTCTACTCTCCCCTCTCCTCTACTCTCCTCTCCCCTCCTCTCCCCTCTTCTCTACTCTACTCTACTCTCCCCTGCACTCTCCTCTCCTCTACTCTCCTCTCCCCTCCTCTCTCCTCCACTCTCCTCTCCCCTCTACTCTCCCCTCTACTCTCCCCTCTACTCTCCCCTCTACTCTCCCCTCCTCTACTCTCCCCTCCTCTCTACTCTCCTCTACTCTCCTCTCCTCTCTACTCTCCTCTCCTCTCCCCTCTCCTCTCCTCTCCACTCTCCTCTCCTCTACTCTACTCTCCTCTCCCCTCCTCTCTACTCTCCTCTACTCTCCCCTCCTCTACTCTCCTCTACTCTACTCTCCTCTCCCCTCTCCTCTACTCTCCACTCTCCTCTACTCTCCCCTCTCCTCTACTCTCCTCTCCCCTCCACTCTCCTCTCCCCTACTTCCCCCTCTCCTCTCCTCTACTCTCCTCTCCCCTCCTCTCTACTCTCCTCTACTCTCCTCTACTCTCCTCTCCTCTCTACTCTACTCTACTCTCCTCTCCTCTCTACTCTACTCTCCCCTCTCCTCTACTCTCTCCTCTCCTCTACTCTCCCCTCCTCTCTACTCTCCTCTACTCTCCGCTCCTCTCCCCTCTCCTCTACTCTCCCCTCTCCTCTACTCTCCTCTCCCCTCCTCTCCACTCTCCTCTCCCCTACTCTCCCCTCCTCTCCCCTCTCCCCTCAACTCTCCTCCTCTCTACTCTCCTCTACTCTCCTCTACTCTCCCCTCTCCTCTACTCTCCTCTCCCCTCCTCTCCACTCCCCTCTACTCTCCTCTCCTCTACTCTCCCCTCCTCTCCCCTCTCCTCTCCTCTACTCTCCTCTCCTCTCTACTCTCCTCTACTCTCCCCTCTCCTCTACCCTCTCCTCTCCTCTCCCCTCTACTCTCCTCTCCCCTGCACTCTCCTCTACTCTCCTCTCCTCTACTCTCCTCTCCCCTCCTCTCCCCTCTACTCTCCTCTCCTCTCCTCTCCCCTCTACTCTCCTCTCCCCTCCTCTCCCCTCCTCTCCACTCTTCTCTCCTCTCCCCTGCACTCTCCTCTACTCTCCTCTCCTCTACTCTCCTCTCCCCTCCTCTCCCCTCTCTACTCTCCCCTCTCCTCTACTCTCCTCTCCCCTCTCCTCTACTCTCCTCTCCCCTCCTCTCCCCTGCACTCTCCTCTC
>NC_051233.1:34406471-34417848 GCF_015220715.1 Pygocentrus nattereri | reverse complement strand
TCCCCTCTCCTCTACTCTCCCCTCTCTCTCCTCTCCCCTGCACTCTCCTCTACTCTCCTCTACTCTACTCTCCTCTCCTCTCCCCTCTCCTCTCCTCTCCCCTCTACTCTCCTCTCCCCTGCACTCTCCTCTACTCTCCTCTACTCTCCCCTCTACTCTCCTCTCCTCTCCCCTCCTCTCCTCTCCACTCTCCTCTACTCTCCCCTCTCCTCTACTCTCCCCTCTACTCTCCTCTCCTCTACTCTCCTCTCCCCTCCTCACCCCTGCACTCTCCTCCTCTACTCTCCCCTCTACTCTCCTCTCCTCTACTCTCCCCTCCTCTCCCCTCTCCTCTCCCCTCCTCTCCCCTCTCCTCTACTCTCCCCTCTCCTCTACTCTCCTCTCCCCTCCTCTCCACTCTCCTCTCCTCTGCACTCTCCTCTACTCTCCTCTCCTCTCCTCTCCTCTCCCCTCTACTCTCCTCTACTCTCCCCTCTCCTCTACTCTCCTCTCCCCTCTACTCTCCACTCCCCTCCTCTCCCCTGCACTCTCCTCTACTCTCCTCTACTCTCCCCTCCTCTCCCCTCTACTCTCCTCTCCTCTACTCTCCCCTCCTCCCTCCACTCTCCTCTCCTCTCCCCTCCTCTCTACTCTCCTCTACTCTCTTCTCCTCTCTACTCTCCTCTACTCTCCCCTCTCCTCTACTCTCCTCTCCCCTCCTCTCCACTCTCCTCTCCCCTCCTCTCTCCCCTCCTCTCCTCTACTCTCCCCTCTCCTCTACTCTCCTCTCCCCTCCTCTCCACTCTCCTCTCCCCTACTCTCTCCTCTCCTCTACTCTCCTCTCCCCTCCTCTCTACTCTCCTCTACTCTCCTCTCCTCTCTACTCTCCTCTCCCCTCCTCTCCACTCTCCTCTCCCCTCCTCTCCCCTCCTCTCCTCTCCTCTCCTCTCCCCTCTCCTCTCTACTCTCCTCTACTCTCCCCTCTCCTCTACTCTCCTCTCCCCTCCTCTCCACTCTCCTCTCCCCTCCTCTCTCCCCTCCTCTCTACTCTCCTCTACTCTCCTCTCCTCTACTCTCCCCTCTCCTCTACTCTCCTCTCCCCTCCTCTCCACTCTCCTCTCCCCTACTCTCTCCTCTCCTCTACTCTCCTCTCTACTCTCCTCTACTCTCCTCTCCTCTCTACTCTCCTCTCCCCTCCTCTCCACTCTCCTCTCCCCTCCTCTCCCCTCCTCTCCTCTCCTCTCCTCTACTCTCCCCTCTCCTCTACTCTCCCCTCCTATCCACTCTCCTCTCCCCTACTCTCCCCTCCTCTCCCCTCTCCCCTCCACTCTCCTCTACTCTCCTCTCCCCTCCTCTCTACTCTCCTCTACTCTCCTCTCCCCTCCTCTCCACTCTCCTCTCCCCTCTACTCTCCTCTCCTCTATCCTCTCCCCTCTCCTCTCCTCTACTCTCCTCTCCCCTCCTCTCTACTCTCCTCTACTCTCCTCTCCTCTCTACTCTCCTCTACTCTCCCCTCTCCTCTACTCTCCTCTCCCCTCCCCTCTACTCTCCTCTCCCCTCCACTCTCCTCTACTCTCCCCTCTCCTCTACTCTCCTCTCCCCTCTCCTCTCCCCTCTACTCTCCACTCCCCTCCTCTCCCCTGCACTCTCCTCTACTCTCCTCTCCCCTCCTCTCCCCTCTACTCTCCTCTCCTCTACTCTCCCCTCCTCTCTACTCTCCTCTACTCTCCCCTCTCCTCTCCTCTCTACTCTCCTCTCCTCTCCTCTCTACTCTCCTCTACTCTCCTCTCCCCTCCTCACCCCTGCACTCTCCTCTACTCTCCCCTCTACTCTCCTCTACTCTCCCCTCTCCTCTACTCTCCTCTCCCCTCTCCTCTCCTCTCCCCTCTACTCTCCACTCCCCTCCTCTCCCCTGCACTCTCCTCTACTCTCCCCTCTACTCTCCTCTCCTCTCCCCTCCTCTGTACTCTCCTCTACTCTCCCCTCTCCTCTACTCTCCTCTCCCCTCCTCTCCACTCTCCTCTCCTCTCCCCTGCACTCTCCTCTACTCTCCTCTCCTCTCCTCTCCTCTCCCCTCCTCTCCCCTCTACTCTCCTCTACTCTCCCCTCTCCTCTACTCTCCTCTCCCCTCTACTCTCCACTCCCCTCCTCTCCCCTGCACTCTCCTCTACTCTACTCTCCTCTCCTCTCCCCTCTCCTCTCCTCTCCCCTCTCCTCTCCCCTCTACTCTCCACTCCCCTCCTCTCCCCTGCACTCTCCTCTACTCTCCTCTCCCCTCCTCTCCCCTCTACTCTCCTCTCCTCTACTCTCCCCTCCTCTCTACTCTCCTCTACTCTCCCCTCTCCTCTCCTCTCTACTCTCCTCTCCTCTCCTCTCCTCTCCCCTCTACTCTCCTCTCCCCTCTACTCTCCTCTACTCTCCCCTCTCCTCTACTCTCCTCTCCCCTCTCCTCTCCTCTCCCCTCTACTCTCCACTCCCCTCCTCTCCCCTGCACTCTCCTCTACTCTCCCCTCTACTCTCCTCTCCTCTCCCCTCCTCTGTACTCTCCTCTACTCTCCCCTCTCCTCTACTCTCCTCTCCCCTCCTCTCCACTCTCCTCTCCTCTCCCCTGCACTCTCCTCTACTCTCCTCTCCTCTCCTCTCCCCTCCTCTCCCCTCTACTCTCCTCTACTCTCCCCTCTCCTCTACTCTCCCCTCTCCTCTCCTCTCCCCTGCACTCTCCTCTCCCCTGCACTCTCCTCTACTCTACTCTCCTCTCCTCTCCCCTCTCCTCTCCTCTCCCCTCTACTCTCCTCTCCCCTGCACTCTCCTCTACTCTCCTCTACTCTCCCCTCTACTCTCCTCTCCTCTCCCCTCCTCTCCTCTCCACTCTCCTCTACTCTCCCCTCTCCTCTACTCTCCCCTCTCCTCTACTCTCCTCTCCCCTCTACTCTCCTCTCCCCTCCTCACCCCTGCACTCTCCTCTACTCTCCCCTCTACTCTCCTCTCCTCTACTCTCCCCTCCTCTCCCCTCTCCTCTCCCCTCCTCTCCCCTCTCCTCTACTCTCCCCTCTCCTCTACTCTCCTCTCCCCTCCTCTCCACTCTCCTCTCCTCTGCACTCTCCTCTACTCTCCTCTCCTCTCCTCTCCTCTCCCCTCTACTCTCCTCTACTCTCCCCTCTCCTCTACTCTCCTCTCCCCTCTACTCTCCACTCCCCTCCTCTCCCCTGCACTCTCCTCTACTCTCCTCTACTCTCCCCTCCTCTCCCCTCTACTCTCCTCTCCCCTCTCCTCTCCCCTCTACTCTCCACTCCCCTCCTCTCCCCTGCACTCTCCTCTACTCTCCTCTCCCCTCCTCTCCCCTCTACTCTCCTCTCCTCTACTCTCCCCTCCTCTCTACTCTCCTCTACTCTCCCCTCTCCTCTCCTCTCTACTCTCCTCTCCTCTCCTCTCTACTCTCCTCTACTCTCCTCTCCCCTCCTCTCCCCTCTACTCTCCTCTCCCCTCTACTCTCCTCTACTCTCCCCTCTCCTCTACTCTCCTCTCCCCTCTCCTCTCCTCTCCCCTCTACTCTCCACTCCCCTCCTCTCCCCTGCACTCTCCTCTACTCTCCCCTCTACTCTCCTCTCCTCTCCCCTCCTCTGTACTCTCCTCTACTCTCCCCTCTCCTCTACTCTCCTCTCCCCTCCTCTCCACTCTCCTCTCCTCTCCCCTGCACTCTCCTCTACTCTCCTCTCCTCTCCTCTCCTCTCCCCTCCTCTCCCCTCTACTCTCCTCTACTCTCCCCTCTCCTCTACTCTCCCCTCTCCTCTCCTCTCCCCTGCACTCTCCTCTCCCCTGCACTCTCCTCTACTCTACTCTCCTCTCCTCTCCCCTCTCCTCTCCTCTCCCCTCTACTCTCCTCTCCCCTGCACTCTCCTCTCCCCTGCACTCTCCTCTACTCTCCTCTACTCTCCCCTCTACTCTCCTCTCCTCTCCCCTCCTCTCCTCTCCACTCTCCTCTACTCTCCCCTCTCCTCTACTCTCCCCTCTCCTCTACTCTCCTCTCCCCTCTACTCTCCTCTCCCCTCCTCACCCCTGCACTCTCCTCTACTCTCCCCTCTACTCTCCTCTCCTCTACTCTCCCCTCCTCTCCCCTCTCCTCTCCCCTCCTCTCCCCTCTCCTCTACTCTCCCCTCTCCTCTACTCTCCTCTCCCCTCCTCTCCACTCTCCTCTCCTCTGCACTCTCCTCTACTCTCCTCTCCTCTCCTCTCCCCTCCTCTCCCCTCTACTCTCCTCTACTCTCCCCTCTCCTCTACTCTCCTCTCCCCTCTACTCTCCACTCCCCTCCTCTCCCCTGCACTCTCCTCTACTCTCCTCTACTGTCCCCTCCTCTCCCCTCTACTCTCCTCTCCTCTACTCTCCCCTCCTCCCTCCACTCTCCTCTCCTCTCCCCTCCTCTCTACTCTCCTCTACTCTCTTCTCCTCTCTACTCTCCTCTACTCTCCCCTCTCCTCTACTCTCCTCTCCCCTCCTCTCCACTCTCCTCTCCCCTCCTCTCTCCCCTCCTCTCCTCTACTCTCCCCTCTCCTCTACTCTCCTCTCCCCTCCTCTCCACTCTCCTCTCCCCTACTCTCTCCTCTCCTCTACTCTCCTCTCCCCTCCTCTCTACTCTCCTCTACTCTCCTCTCCTCTCTACTCTCCTCTCCCCTCCTCTCCACTCTCCTCTCCCCTCCTCTCCCCTCCTCTCCTCTCCTCTCTACTCTCCTCTACTCTCCCCTCTCCTCTACTCTCCTCTCCCCTCCTCTCCACTCTCCTCTCCCCTCCTCTCTCCCCTCCTCTCTACTCTCCTCTACTCTCCTCTCCTCTACTCTCCCCTCTCCTCTACTCTCCTCTCCCCTCCTCTCCACTCTCCTCTCCCCTACTCTCTCCTCTCCTCTACTCTCCTCTCTACTCTCCTCTACTCTCCTCTCCTCTCTACTCTCCTCTCCCCTCCTCTCCACTCTCCTCTCCCCTCCTCTCCCCTCCTCTCCTCTCCTCTCCTCTACTCTCCCCTCTCCTCTACTCTCCCCTCCTATCCACTCTCCTCTCCCCTACTCTCCCCTCCTCTCCCCTCTCCCCTCCACTCTCCTCTACTCTCCTCTCCCCTCCTCTCTACTCTCCTCTACTCTCCTCTCCCCTCCTCTCCACTCTCCTCTCCCCTCTACTCTCCTCTCCTCTATCCTCTCCCCTCTCCTCTCCTCTACTCTCCTCTCCCCTCCTCTCTACTCTCCTCTACTCTCCTCTCCTCTCTACTCTCCTCTACTCTCCCCTCTCCTCTACTCTCCTCTCCCCTCCCCTCTACTCTCCTCTCCCCTCCACTCTCCTCTACTCTCCCCTCTCCTCTACTCTCCTCTCCCCTCTCCTCTCCCCTCTACTCTCCACTCCCCTCCTCTCCCCTGCACTCTCCTCTACTCTCCTCTCCCCTCCTCTCCCCTCTACTCTCCTCTCCTCTACTCTCCCCTCCTCTCTACTCTCCTCTACTCTCCCCTCTCCTCTCCTCTCTACTCTCCTCTCCTCTCCTCTCTACTCTCCTCTACTCTCCTCTCCCCTCCTCTCCCCTCTACTCTCCTCTCCCCTCTACTCTCCTCTACTCTCCCCTCTCCTCTACTCTCCTCTCCCCTCTCCTCTCCTCTCCCCTCTACTCTCCACTCCCCTCCTCTCCCCTGCACTCTCCTCTACTCTCCCCTCTACTCTCCTCTCCTCTCCCCTCCTCTGTACTCTCCTCTACTCTCCCCTCTCCTCTACTCTCCTCTCCCCTCCTCTCCACTCTCCTCTCCTCTCCCCTGCACTCTCCTCTCCCCTCCTCTCCCCTCTACTCTCCTCTACTCTCCCCTCTCCTCTACTCTCCTCTCCCCTCTACTCTCCACTCCCCTCCTCTCCCCTGCACTCTCCTCTACTCTCCTCTACTCTCCCCTCCTCTCCCCTCTACTCTCCTCTCCTCTACTCTCCCCTCCTCCCTCCACTCTCCTCTCCTCTCCCCTCCTCTCTACTCTCCTCTACTCTCTTCTCCTCTCTACTCTCCTCTCCCCTCCTCTCCACTCTCCTCTCCCCTCCTCTCCACTCTCCTCTCCCCTCCTCTCTCCCCTCCTCTCTACTCTCCTCTACTCTCCTCTCCTCTACTCTCCCCTCTCCTCTACTCTCCTCTCCCCTCCTCTCCACTCTCCTCTCCCCTACTCTCTCCTCTCCTCTACTCTCCTCTCCCCTCCTCTCTACTCTCCTCTACTCTCCTCTCCTCTCTACTCTCCTCTCCTCTCCCCTCCTCTCCACTCTCCGCTCCCCTCCTCTCCTCTCCTCTCCTCTACTCTCCCCTCTCCTCTACTCTCCCCTCCTATCCACTCTCCTCTCCCTTACTCTCCCCTCCTCTCCCCTCTCCCCTCCACTCTCCTCTACTCTCCTCTCCCCTCCTCTCTACTCTCCTCTACTCTCCTCTCCCCTCCTCTCCACTCTCCTCTCCCCTCTACTCTCCTCTCCTCTATCCTCTCCCCTCTCCCCTCTCCTCTCCTCTACTCTCCTCTCCCCTCCTCTCTACTCTCCTCTACTCTCCTCTCCTCTCTACTCTCCTCTACTCTCCCCTCTCCTCTACTCTCCTCTCCCCTCTCCTCTCCCCTCTACTCTCCACTCCCCTCCTCTCCCCTGCACTCTCCTCTACTCTCCTCTCCCCTCCTCTCCCCTCTACTCTCCTCTCCTCTACTCTCCCCTCCTCTCTACTCTCCTCTACTCTCCCCTCTCCTCTCCTCTCTACTCTCCTCTCCTCTCCTCTCTACTCTCCTCTACTCTCCTCTCCCCTCTACTCTCCTCTCCCCTCTACTCTCCTCTACTCTCCCCTCTCCTCTACTCTCCTCTCCCCTCTACTCTCCACTCCCCTCCTCTCCCCTGCACTCTCCTCTACTCTCCTCTCCCCTCTACTCTCCTCTCCTCTACTCTCCCCTCCTCTGTACTCTCCTCTACTCTCCCCTCTCCTCTACTCTCCTCTGCCCTCCACTCCCCTCTCCTCTCCCCTCCTCTCTACTCCCCTCTACTCTCCTCTCTACTCTCGTCTACTCTCCCCTCTCCTCTACTCTCCTCTCCCCTCCTCTCCCCTCCACTCTCCTCTCCTCTACTCTCCCCTCCTCTCTACTCTCCTCTACTCTCCTCTCCTCTCTACTCTCCTCTCCTCTCCTCTCCTCTCCCCTACTCTCCCCTCCTCTACTCTCCCCTCCTCTACTCTACTCTCCTCTCCCCTCTCCTCTACTCTCCACTCTCCTCTACTCTCCCCTCTCCCCTACTTTCCCCTCCTCTCCCCTCTCCTCTCCTCTCCCCTCCTCTCTACTCTCCTCTACTCTCCTCTACTCTCCTCTCCTCTACTCTCCTCTACTCTCCCCTCTCCTCTACTCTCCCCTCTCCTCTACTCTCCCCTCTCCTCTACTCTCCTCTCCCCTCTCCTCTCCTCTCCTCTCCCCTCCTCTCCCCTGCACTCTCCTCTACTCTCCCCTCTACTCTCCTCTCCTCTACTCTCCCCTCCTCTCTCCTCTCCTCTCCTCTACTCTCCTCTCCCCTCCTCTCCCCTCTCCTCTACTCTCCACTCCCCTCCTCTCCCCTGCACTCTCCTCTCCTCCTCTCCTCTACTCTCCCCTCCCCTCCCTACTCTCCTCTCCTCTACTCTCCCCTCTACTCTCCTCTCCTCTACTCTCCCCTCCTCTACTCTACTCTCCCCTCCTCTCCCCTCTCCTCTACTCTCCCCTCTCCTCTACTCTCCCCTCCCCTCCTCTCCACTCTCCTCTCCTCTCCCCTCCTCTCCCCTGCACTCTCCTCTACTCTCCCCTCTACTCTCCTCTCCTCTACTCTCCCCTCCTCTCTCCTCTCCTCTCCTCTACTCTCCTCTCCCCTCCTCTCCCCTCTCCTCTACTCTCCACTCTACTCTCCTCTCCTCTACTCTCCCCTCCTCTCCCCTCTCCTCTACTCTACTCTACTCTCCCCTCCTCTCCCCTCTCCTCTACTCTCCCCTCTCCTCTACTCTCCCCTCCTCTCCCCTCCTCTCCCCTGCACTCTCCTCTACTCTCCTCTCCTCTCCCCTCTCCTCTCCCCTCTACTCTCCACTCCCCTCTACTCTCCACTCCCCTCTACTCTCCACTCCCCTCCTCTCCCCTGCACTCTCCTCTACTCTCCTCTCCCCTCCTCTCCCCTCCTCCCCTCTCCCCTCCACTCTCCTCTCCTCCCCTCTACTCTCCTATTCTCTCCTCTCCACTCTCCTCCTCTCCTCTACTCTCATCTACTCTACTCTCCTCCTCTCTTCTCCTCTCCACTCTCCTCTCCTCCCCTTCTCTCCTCTCCTCTAATCTCCTCTACTCTCCTCCCCTCTACTCTCCTCTTCTCTCCTCTCCACCCTTCTCTACTCTTCTCCTCACCTCTCCTCTCCTCCCCTCTCCTCCTCTTCTCTCTTCTCTACTCTCCTCACCTCTCCTACTCTACTCTACTCCTCACCTCTCCTCTCCTCACCTCTACTCTCCTCCTCTTCTCTCTTCTCCTCACCTCTCCTCTTCTCTCCTGTCCTCTCCTCTACTCCTCTTCTCTCCTCTCCTCTCCTCTCTACTCCTCTTCTCTCCTCTCCTCTTCTCTCCTCTTCTCTCCTCTCCTCTTATCTTCTCTCCTCTCCTCCTCTCTACTCTACTCTACTCTCCTCTCCTCTCCTCTTCATACTTTGGTTCCACTGCAGCCATCAATTGTCTAAAGCCTACATCTGAAACTGAGTGGCAGCTTCATTTCAGTTCTTAAAGTGTCGATTCTTTTTGACCTGGGATCTGAGCATCAAACAGCTGTTACAGTGGGCTGAAGTCTTTAGCTGCATCTTCTTGTTCTGTGTATCTTTATAAACAGGGAGGTGGTGATGCTTCAGGCGATTCCACATGTTTGTTGGGTTTTTTTCTCCCCTGTTTCAGCCCCATGCTCACCACTTCACTGCTGGCTCAGTGAAATGCTGCCACAGAAGGTTAGATTCCTGTCCAGCCATCTGAAATCATTAAAACAGAAATATAGACGGTGAGTATTCGGGTAAAAAAACTTAGAAATCCTTTTTTACATACAAATTACATTTAAATATACATGGTTATCTGAGGATAGCCATTATAGTAAGATATTTAAAAATATATTAAGATAATAGAAAAATACCTTGACTAGAGGGCAGAGCTCAGCACGCTCACTCAACTCTACACACAAGCTAGCTAGCCAGTTTAGCTGGTCCAAGGCTTGCTAACATTACAAATAAGCCAGTAACAGATATTTAGATTGGAGATCCAATACGTTAGAGAGCTGAAATGGAGAAAGTCTTACCGTTTTCTCTGACATGACGGCGCAGCTTCAGGCTGGAGATTACAGTCCTTGTTCTTGTGCATTCACTGATGTCTGCCTGGAGAGCGCTCCAACAACAGCCAGACCAATGACTGTATTCGTCACTGAGCTGACGGAGGCCGTGTTTAAATATCGGCCCGGTTAATCGGCCGAACACTGGTCCACACACGCCAGTTTATGCCAGAGTGATGATGCCGCAAGGTTGTTGATAACAAGCACCCTTCCCCGATAGGACATCTGGGGGACTAACCCTTTCCATTTATTGAAGTGTCCTTTAACCTTTTCAACCACACCATCCCAGTTCTGTGTACTACCAGTACTGTCCCCCAAATACACCCCCAGATATTTACAACCACCCCTTCTCCACATCAATCCATGTGGAAGCGTGGGTTCCCCACCATCCCAAACACCAACTAAAACTGCTTCACTCTTGGGCCAGTTAACTTTTGCAGATGATAAAACCCTAAAATCATTTAAAATTCCAGCTAAAATGTCTGCATACGCTGAGACACACAGTGGAGTAGAACAGCCAGGTATGGACAAACCGGAGATGCAGTCTCTCAGTTTGCACAGCAGAGGTTCAATGGCCAGAGAGTACAACATGCCAGACAGAGCACAGCCCTGCCTGATGCCTCTGTGACTGTAAAAGGAGCTCACAAACCTCCAGTAACTTTGAGTACACACTCAATGTCACTGTACAAAACCTTGATCATGACTATAAAACCTGGGTTGAAACCAAAGTTCTCCAGAACTTTCCACAGATAGCCATGTTCAACCCGGTCAAATGCCTTTTCCTGAAAAATGAGACCAGTCTTTAGGCCCAGTAGTCTGGAGACTTCCAAAACATCACAAATTAGATATATATTGTCAAAAATTGACCTTCCAGGCACACAGTACGTCTGGTCAAGGTGCACCACCTGCTCCATCACCTTCCCCAGGCTTGAGGCTAGCGCTAAATACGATAAATCTTTTCTGTCCATTTCTGCGCTCGAGATCGAAGAAGAACTTTGAAGGAGCATCCATTTCCAACACGCACTGGAAACGTGAGCGGACCAGCGCCCCCTGTTCTGTAAAGCCCAGCAGCTCAGATCACGCAGTCTTTAGTTTTCAGAGCTTCAATATGCCCCCGATTCCACTGTTTCAGTCTCCAGAGCTCTGAGAGATCTGGCTGTGTCCCTTGTGACGTTGAGAGTACTGCTGACAGAATACGTTCATTTGTATTTTAGCTACGTCCCACCACTAATGCAGGAAACTAAAAGCTGTTTTCTGTGAGCTAAAAACATCCCAAAAAAGTAAAAGACTCTCTAAAGTTGGCATCTTCTAAAAGTGCAGTGTTAAAATGCCAGTATGCACTCTGTGACGTTACTTTTCCCTACTGTGCACTGTGGTCTGAAAACCCAACCGAGGGGATAAAACAACGTGTAAAAACAGAAAGTTGATATCTAAAACCATAAAATCGGTCCAGCCTTGCCGATGAGTGCGTTATCCCTTCCCTCCTAAAATGTCTGACACCATGCATGAAATGCTCTTCAACACGGAATCCCTTTTGGCCTATAGTGACCCGCAAGAAGTCATCAACTGTGCAGACCACAGACATGTTCTCCTCCTGGGAGCACACTGACCAGCCCGAGACAGACAGAGAGCCGTCGCTCTCAGACTCCACCTCATTCACTGCACCGCTGTCCGTCTTGGCCTGTTTAGTGCCCTTCCCTCGGTTACGCTTCCACCTCCATTTCCACCTCCACTGTAGCCTCCGCTGCTGTACCAGCTAGACTGACCTCAGTACCGCTGTCCCTTACCTGGTTATCTTACTCCCCTGGGTCAGAAGACCCCTGATCCTCCTCCTCACCACCAGGCTGGGTCACGGCTGACTCCCCCGCAGTCAGCCGCTCCGCGTTCCCGGCATCACCAGCATTGTCATTGAGCTTTTCAGGGCAGGCTCGGACGAGATGTCCGGTCAGGCCGCACCTGAAGCATTTCATATTAGTGTCAGAGGACACAAACACCGTGTACTCAAACCCCTCCACCCTCAACTTCAACACCAGGTCCAACTCCTCCTCACCATCCCTCAGC